>NC_142954.1:1845459-1992477 GCF_046866305.1 Octopus bimaculoides
CACCTGTAGATATTCACCACTATGCAATTGGCACTCTGCTTCTGGTGGTTCCTTAGGATCAGGATAATTAACTTGAAGAGGTACGAGTATGTTCTCAATGGAATCCATGTGTAAGGTAAGGTTGTGTTTGGTTGCACACCAGCTACACAAATCCATGTTACATTTGCTGCAGTTGTACTTGGCCAAACGGCTGTCTTTTGTACAGGAGTCACAAATCTTCTGTTCAAAAGATGTGGTGATTTCTTCTTTGAGAGAATTAATAAGAAAATTGGCAGGAAATTCTTGAGATGTTGAAATAGTTGCACGACACTGTGGACACTGTATCAAGCGCATGGACGATGCATTTTTTAGCTGTTGTAGGCACTCATAACAAATAGAATGAAAACAAGGCAGCAGCCTAGGATCTTCGTACTCATCAAGGCAGACGGGGCAATTCAGGAGACGCTCTCGAACCCGGCGCAGTTTCAGATTTTCCATGCTGTAACAAATAAGCAAAAACAAAATGAAATATTAATCAATATCATAAGAATTTATAAACTCTTGAGAGAATATGATATAATTCTTTTGCGCAATACTGGTTCTAAAAGCATATCACATAAAGCTATAAATATTGGTATCAAATTTCGGCAACAATTACAGTGGAGGGGTCAAGTTGATTATATGGACCCCAGTGCTCAACAGGTACTTATATTATTGACCCTGAAGGGACAAAAGGCAAAGTCGACCTCAGTGGAATTTGAACTCTAATTGTTGAGAAGGCGTTGGTGTTGCTTTGGCAGAGGTTTGTGCTCTCTGGGTGCTCTTGTTACATTTGGTAATTGGAACTAATACTACAAGGCTTTCTGTCCACCATACTAACAAATTTGCCAGGTCACACTAACGACCTGCATGTCACTCTAACCCAACCATTTAATAATTGCAACAAATACTGTAAGAATTTCTGTCTACCGTGGGCAAGTGTCTGCTATTGTAGCCTCAGATTGACAAAAGCCTTGTGAATAGATTTGGTAGATAGAAACTGAAAGAAGCCCATTATATACATACATATACATGCATGAGCGTGTATGTATGTATATTATATATATATATATATATATATATATATATATTCAAACACACGCTACGCACAAGTCAGTAAAATCAATAAGGTAGTGAGATAATGTGAATTAAGAACAAAGTTCAGTTCGCACCATTGCAGGTTTAATATGGCCACAGAGATTAACACTGTTGTTGATATAACACACACACACGCGTGAACGCAAAGATGCAAAACGATATGGAGGAAATAATATTCGAATACCAAAGGCAGAGTAAAATAGTATTTTATTGAAGCTGTAAAAACTTCAGAAACTATTACTCAGAGTTATACGTTTTTTTTCTTTTCAGCTGCAATAAAACATTATATATACGTGTGTGTACATAAATATATATATATATATATATATATATATATATATATCGCTTGACAACCGATGCTGGTGCGTTTACGTCCCCATGACTTAGCGGTTCGGCAAAAAGGAGACCGATAGAACAAGTACTAGGCTTACAAAGAATAAGTCCTGGGGTCGACTTGCTCGACTAAAGGCGGTGCTCCAGCATGGCCGCAGTCAAATGACTGAAATAAGTAAAAGAGTATACATACACACACACACATATATATATGTAAAAACATACATATATACACATAAACATAAACAAAATGGTTTAATATTGAATGTGTAACTATAAACAATATTAAATCATTCTTTATTACATAAGAATCGCTTAATAACAAAATGCTTATACATACATGTTTTCCAACGATCCAGCAACACAATATATTAATCACCCAAATAAGCTAATACTAACGGTTTTAGTATTTCAAAATTAAACATACTAAGAATAAAGATACTACCACTACTAATTTTAATAACAATTATACTAATAATAGACACCACAACAAGCAAATCACGTTTCTCTTAACTGATTCCGACTGCTGGTTTTTGCTAAGGCGAACGGACCCACCCACACAAGTGTTCATCCAAATTGAAATGATACCGAATATATATTGTTCTTATATACTGTTCTTTAATATTTAAAAAGAAATCCGATCTTAAGGTAACCAGTTATTTTTAAATTTAACTTCAAAGCAGCCACAGCCAATAAGCTAATTAACATGCGAGTTTCTGCATTTGCGAACCGGTCTACAGGAAAGAAATAAAATTCTATAAGGCTATAATGTATTTTAGCGGCGTAAAATCTCAAATGTCGCTGTTGAAGTTTTCCTTTCTCTATCCTTTCGAAAGGATGGAAAAGCAAAGTCAACCTCGGCGGAATTTAAAGACGGCTAACTTTTCTGCCATTTCGCCGCTTTATTTTCAATCCATATATAAAGATTGATTTCAAATTTTGGCGCTGTCAAGGTGGTGCTCCAGCATGGCCGCAGGGCAAGAGATATAAAGACTTTATAGAAAACATGAAGCTACAGACATGCGATGCACGTAAAGACGAATGGAATGTGATCATGTGTGGGATGCTATTGATCATAGGTATGCTCATTCAGGACTGACCTAGGGTTAAAACAGCTACAACGATAAACAATGGAGACTAGTCGACCTGGTTGTTGAACTTGCTAGAAATAATAGCCAAATCTATCTCAGATCAAATGTTATTGTATTAAAACAGTGTAAGGACAAACTGGGAAATAAATATTGCTGAGTTAAATATTATTTTAGAAAATAAACATGCTTTAAATGTGCTTCCTTCACCGGACTAAAATCTATGATAATTTTATTAATTCCATCCTGCTAAATAGCTCGATATCATAAATGGATTCGTAGAACATAGAATAAAAGAAACTTACTTGAATATTAGTGTGTGAACAAACAACAATGACACGGTTAATTAATCAGAATAATGAATGAATCATAACTTTGGTGTGTGTCTGAACAGTTATAGAACTCCTTGTTATGTTAAACATAAACCAGACATTGTGAAAATGATAGTTAAAATAATTATACGGATGCACAGAAACAATAAATTCATTGCAACGTATTTATTTCTAGGAAAGAATAACACAATTCTTCCGACGACTACACAAATCAAACATTATAGCGCTTAGCATCTCCCATACTTCCATCCGACCTTTAATTACTTCAGCGCATGCTTCGGTCTCTTCCTCTTCTTACCCAGCCTATTGGTGGTTGTTGATTTCTTCCGTGGTCAATTTCAGGTTTTTCAATTAATTCATCCACAATGGTACACATGAGTCCAGAAATGAAATCTCGTGTCAGCAGTGTGCTGTGGTTAGCTAAGACAATATTCCATGTAGGATTTATTCCTTCTGTACTTTATTTAGGTGAGTTACATAAAACCTTTATTATTAATTAAACTAATTGGTAATTTCCCGTTTGACGTTCGTAAACATCCAATTCATTTTATTTTCAATTTCATTTCAACTCGATTACCCTGTTTTTCCTTGTGTTATTGTAAATCCCACCGAAATACTTACAGATCGGTATACAATTACAACTTGTATTGCTTCGTGTCCCCGCCGTGGAATTATTGAAGAATTCTCACATGTGCCCAGGGCCAATCTCTCTATTTAAAAAATATTTCTTCCTCTCTTTTTACTCGCTGTTCGTAGTGTGTACCACTTATAATTACGAAATGTTTTATTGAAACAAACTTTATGGATCACTGATTTTACTAACGTCAAATAGGAAATAATTCTGTTATGGCTGTTTCGTTCCTTTAAATGTTTCACGTCTCATTCATTTAACCTTGAAAAATTAATGGGGTTTCCAACTCCAAACCCCTTGTTGGAACTGATTTGTTATGAAAGAAATCTTTGTTCATGATTAACGTTAAATTATTATTCTATGGCATACCTGCACAAATGTGATTCCCTACCTATGATTTCGTTTCTTCATAACCTTCCGAGAAATGGGTATTCTTAAATGAAATTTTGCACGAAGTCGTAACGGGTCTCAGACTGTATATATTGACCGGTGTAGATGACAATTACATCGGAAATTAATGTTAGAAAATGAGAAAAGTTGACGGTCGCGTCTACGTATATACTGGCAGACCTCGCATAATTAAGTATTGGGGACAATGTGATCGATACAAACCTTGACGAAGGTACTACGGAATGTGGCTGCAGCCCCTATATTATTTGAAACCAGTACAAACAAAAAAAAATGTGTATATGTATATATATATAAAATATTATCATGTGTATGTGTGTATTACATATAAACAAGTATATCCACGCGTGTGTATTAAATATTAGCATGTGTAAACCACTGCATGCATTGAATAAAATTGGACCCCTTGACTCGTGGGGGCCCTCAGCAACTGTTGTCACAAAAATATTGTTTATTTTTATTTTAATTTTTTTATTTACTGAACACATTTTTTATTGCAGGTTTCAAAAAAGGTGCCGACGAAGGAATGCCAGAATTAACAGTGATGAGGTCAGATATTTTCAGCATTATCATCGTT
This sequence comes from Octopus bimaculoides, assembly GCF_046866305.1. Classification (NCBI taxonomy): domain Eukaryota; kingdom Metazoa; phylum Mollusca; class Cephalopoda; order Octopoda; family Octopodidae; genus Octopus; species Octopus bimaculoides. The sequence goes on from NC_142954.1 coordinate 1,849,945, forward strand.
CTAGTACCAGTACTGTGGTTTACAATTTTTGATTATGAGCCTTTACATTCTGAGTTCAAATTCCACCATAGTTGGATTGATTTCATTTTTTTCCTTTTTCTTTTTTTATGTACTTGATTTCCTTTTCCATGCTTGCTTTCGTTGGACAGAGTTCTTCAAGGCTGATTTTTCTATGGCTTCTTCCCACACAGCCATGCCTGTACCTAAAAATGCAGCATAACGTATAACTCTGAGTAATAGTTTATGAAGTTTTTACAGCTTCAATAAAATACTATTTTACTCTGCTTTTGGTATTCGAGTATTATTTCCTCCAGTCAGTTGATCAATCTATCTATCTATCTATCGATCGATCGATCGATCTATCTATCATGTGTGTTTATATATATATACATTTAGTGCATTCTGAATTATTGTTATTTTCTTATGTAATTTCAGTTTATTGTGGCAGTAAGATGAAACAAAACACCACAAATCATGGTTAGCTGAGATGAAAGATTGTACATATTTGTGAAGAGAAAATATTTACTTCCTGTTCCAGAAACTTGTTAAACATGACAAAATGGTTTTGAAAATAAATCTTTAACTTCCAATCACTGCTTTCTTTTGGTTTTTCAACATTAATTACATATCGTCATCAATTACATATATAAAAAGGTAAAGGTAAAGCTACCTTCTCAAGTCATACTGACTCATAAAGGCCAGCTTCCTGATTTCATGGCATATATATATATTCCCCACCTGGATGGGACGCTAGCCCCTGGCACGATTACTCATTTTTGTCAGTTGTGTGAAGTGGAGCAACATGTAACGAAGTCTTCTGCTCACGAACACCAAACATTGCCTAGTCCAAGAATTGAAACCACAATCTTCTGATCACAAGTCCAACACCCTAAACACATAGCCACATGCCTCCACTGTGTAGTAATAGGTCGGGTGTGTAAGGAGATGGAGTGTTTGTCATGTTGGTGGTAAAATTTATGCTCCAAACACCAGTTTTATAATTTCAAAATCAGTTGGAACAAAGGCAGAGTATTTTAAAAGAAATACACCAATAAAAGGTTTAACAAAACACAAACAAAAGGTTAACATAACATACATTCCATGTACGCTTCAACAGTAACAACAAAGAAATTTTTATTGAATATAATTTAAAAAGTTAAATTCAAAGAGAATTAAATATGAGTGCATAAACAAACACACGTATATACATACAACTGTAGATTAATGACAGAAAATTGAATGAATGACAGTCTTTATTTGCAAATCACTACAATTGTTTCGACACACTCTCACACTTAGTAGTACATAGGTGAGATGGGCAATTATTATCTTAGATCCAAGGTGTGGAATGCATCTCCTCTGGTGATTGTTTAAACATATTCTTCGTTAGATCCTCTCATCGTTTCAGTGTGATAATGTATTCCCAAAGTGATGTGTTGTTTTCAGCAGTTTACAAACAAAACTAAACTTATAGATATACCGACAGATAAAATACAATTTCAATCAAAATACAAAATGCATAAAGAAAGAAAAGAAAAGGGTCAGATTGACTATAAATTACCATTCTCTCTTAATGGTCAGATTATAAGGAAGAAAATTTATATAAAATGGAAATAGTCAAAGGGTAAGTCCACCTTTGTCCTGGGAGAATTTTGAACCTGGGTTCTCATTCCTAAGGTATTTTTCCGATGTTGTTGTTATCATCATCATCATCCCTGTGGGATGAAGTTAAAATAATAGACAGAGAACACCACTGGAAAATATGAAAACTAAAAGAGGCAGCACATATGCTAGGACATAATAACTTCCTAAGCAGACCGAGTGCAGATATGAACAGCATATGGAAACCGGTATTAAGGAAGGATAGGAGAATATTAGATTTATAAGCCCTAAAATTCACTCCATAATTGCCCATGGGCATATAGCATAGTGGTTAAGAGCACAGGCTATTAACTGCAAGATTCCAAGTTCGATTCCAGGCAGTGACCTGAATAATAATAACATTGGAAAAATACCTTAGGAATGAGAACCCAGGTTTGAAATTCCCCCAGGACACCTGATGAAGGCTGGAGAGTACATTGGCCGAAACGTGTTAACAACAAACCAGATGAGGACAAATATCTGTCAAATGTAAATAATGTACATCCTATAAAATTATTGAGTGCTGTATTGTTTTATTTGTACACTGACCTAACTATTTCTGTGTCTGTCTGCCTTTTTATGTACCTGAATATCTGTTTCTATCTATATCTATCCATCCATCCATCTGTCTATCTACACATAAACCCACATATTTCTTTGTTTCACTATAAAATTACTTTGGTTTTGTAGATTATATTTTCTGTATAGTTAATTAAACAAATTAATTAAATATAAGACAAAGTTGTTGGAATATTTCTTATCACTTGATAAATATTTGTGGACATCCTTCTTCAGTGTCGACAATCTTTTCACATTCCATCATAAAATCATAAGTGATTCTCTCACTGATAACAGAATCATTCTTGTAATCCTCATGATTTCTAACAAACTGCCTTGTCCATTGAGCCATTGTCATTATATTTCCTGGAAAATAAATTAAAATAATAAATGGTTTATTATTTATTTTATATGGAAATTATTTGCTGTATTATGTAACGATATCCTGGCTCCATGATCTGAGGCACAAATAGATAAAGCGTTGATTGTTTATTTTCTTTAAAACTGAATTATGGTAGAATGATTTAATTTCAAGAATGATTCTGGAAATGATCTACTCATGTAATTTATGCACCACTAAAGTTTATTTTTGTGAAAAAAAGTGCATAAATTACATGGGTTTTTATAGTAAGTGTGTAATGTTTGGAGTGTAAAAACATTAACAATAAGGATTACTGGGATAAAATACTGCTTAACATTATATTTTGTAACTGACAAAGAAACTAGCATTATTGGGGATTTAATGTTGTATATTTGAAATAACATTTATTAATACTGAGGAAAAAAAATGAATCATTTTACCTGCAGCTTTGTCTGAGATATATTTCAGGTATTGCATTATCTGAGGTCTGCCATTGGCATCATAGTCAATGTAATCAAGATATTTGTGTATGAGAGGAATTAAACCAGGGAAATCATCCTGTTGGGAATAGAATCAAAATGATTAAAAACGAAAAGAATCATGTCAATGCCATAATCGAAACCATTCTGGTTAATCCAAGAGTTCATTGAAGCATTTAAGAACTACAGTTGTCATGCAGATTCTTCATCCCACACATCAGGTGGAACTTACAGAACTTTCTAGAATCTTTCTTGTAGACTAATTCTTACTGACACAAACAATTACCATTTACTTCAGAATCTAAATTTTACCCAATTCATTTTTAACTTAATCCCAATTCATTTAAAACTGATATAAAAACTAGACATCTGTTTCTTTTGGATTTTAGAATTTAGAATCTCAAATAACTGTTTTAGAATATATTAAAAATATTTTTTACCTTTCCATTCATGATGTCATTTATCGTCATCAAGGTGTAAATATCATCAGTTAGTTCACAACCAGCAAAGTCTAAATGACACAAAACAATTATAGATTTATAATATCAAAATATTTGGTTGGTTGATAGAACAAAAATATTTATTTATCATCATCAAATAAAAAAAAAAAACTCAGAAAAGCGCTATTTGTGCAAGTGAATCAGTTTGTGTGTGTCAGCAATGTTGTTTGTTCAATGCCATAACTAAAGTTGAGAGGTGTAATTTCCTGCAGCTACTTGTATATATAGCCAATGGGTCTGTGTACATGTGGGGAAAATGTACACCACAGAAACTGGGGAACTGCCCCTATGAGACTACATGACTCAGGAAGGACCTTTATCTTATTTATCCTTATGTGTCAGAGACCCCCATCATCCCACCGTCCATATATTTTAAGTACATGACACTCCTTGTACTGCAATAGAGAAACTATAAACCCCAGTAGAAACACTATCATACCTCTAACTAATGTTTGTGACACCCTAGGATGTCCCAACACTCTCAGGTGGTGTGGCCTTTAGTTAAACAACAAAATATATTTCCTAAACAATCATGATATTTAATCAAAGTTAAAATTAATTTCTTGTTATTCTTAAAATTTCTTACTTACCTTTTTGAATATCTTTCTTGAAGTAAAACTTTTCTTTATTGATGGCATCACGCTTCTGTGCTATTGAAATGTTTTCTTCAACCTTGGAGAGAGTGAAACGATAAGGAATAAATAAATATTTCTATTATACATATATGGAGCAAAGAATTCAGGAGAAAATATTTGCAAAGATATTATTGACATACTTATTATGTCCTTTGATTAATTTTAATCCTTCAGCTATTTTATGCTTTTGGGGGGCCTGCAATCACCCATGTTACTGATTCTGTTATTATCATTTTTAATTGTTACACTAGATAATATTAGAGTCAATAATATCTTCACGAATATTTTCTCCTGAATTATTTGCTCCATGTTGAAATTATTTTCACATTGGTGGCTGCCATGATTCAGAGCAAAACAAATCAGCTGCAGTACAGACTTCAACGTGACGGGTGGTGGCTTTCCATCATAGTAACGTGTGGTGAGGAAGATGAGGCTATAATGCCTGTCCAGAAACCGGTCCATGTGAGTCCAAATACTTGAATGTATGCTGAGAGATTATCTTAGCCCATTTGCCCTCAGATGGTTGATTTCTGTAGTTATCATCAGTTTTTTTGGCGATTTAAATAAGAGTTTTGACTGTTATTTCCAGCAGGTAGACATACTTAGTATGTCCTTTGATTAATTTTATATTACACACACACACACACACGTGATCTTAATAGCTTTAAGTATGATCTTAATAACTTTAAAAATGGTAATCTTATGAAAGCAGTGTGTTGAGATATAATCAGGCACTTACCATAGGCCACATATCAATGGCTATGTCAAAGAGTTCAATATTTATTTTAGAGAAATCAATATTTACCTTTGTTATCGGGATCAAAAGGTTCAGTTTGAAAGTAACAATAGCTCGAGTGAGAAGAAGAATAAACACAACAAGAGCAGCATTTTCAAAGTCGGTCAATTGAAGCTGGAAATATAGAAAATGGTTATTAATGGCATTTCAAGACTTTTGAAAGTTGCAAGGCAAAGCAATATATAGTAATATATAAACATTGATATTTATTTATGGATATTTATTTATATTGATATCAGAGGTGACTCCAGGTCATCAGTGTCACTCAGGCTCATCATAGATTTTGCATAAGACATTCAAAGAATTATTAGAAATACTTTTCCAAGGTGTCTCGTAGTGAGACTGAACTCAGAACCATGTCGATGTGAAGCCAACACCAAAAAGCTATGGCCGCACCTATATACAATGAAATATACAGAGATATTTATTACGGAGACAGTTTCTAGTAAAATGTTACCTCCATTGTTCTAAATTCTATTTTCCATCCAGATTTTTCATCAGGAAGTTTCAGTCTTATGCTGTGCCAATTACTTCCAATGATGGTCTAAAACAGAAGGTTAAACAAGGTTTTTCACTGATATAGAACATCTAAAACAATTTAATAATGAATATATTTATACACATATAATATGTACTAGTGAATTATGCATATCATTAATTATAGATTATGAAACCCAGAAGAAAATATGACCATTGTGCATTTAGAATCAAGATGTGTAGAAAAAGTATTTAGTCAGATTTACTATAATTGCAGTGTAAAATACATTGAAAAGGGAACACATTGTGAAGAAAACAAAATGCAAATTTTTAAGTAACCTTTGACCTTTACCAGATTATACTCCACCTCCTGCACTCTATGTACCGATGGTGTATGACTGTTTTGAACACCCAGGGAGGGTATACATGGTATTGATCATGTCACACCCTACAATCTCATTGAGCTGGATCCACCCACTACCAGAACATATCACATTGACCCATAGACTGTGGTCAAAATGCATCCAGGAAATTGACTTTATCAGATCTATGAAAATTTATCTCTGACATAATGAAATTAAAACAGCTTATTTCTTAATTAATTTCTAGCTTCATAATTCACAACGATCTATTTGTAAATTGATAAAAAAAGTATTAAACAAATATATTTTACCTGAATGTGATCAGTATCCTTGGCATTGTCTTGGTGAAGCTTTTCTTTGAATAAAGTGATAGGATCTCTAATCAGGAACTGGGCAATATATTTCGCCATCATTTCATCAACACCTGATTATTGGAGCAACAGTGTGTGAAGTTTTGTTAACTTTAATAAAATACTACACACAAACAGAGACACACACACACACACACACACACACAAAAACATATATACACACACATATACATACATATATACATATATATATATATATATATATATATATATATATATGAAAGTAGGTTTGAAAATGCACTTATTTTTAAATATTTATTTACTTAACCGGTTTCACTTTTTTAGAAAAAGATTATCAAAAGTCTTTGAGAATAATAAAAAATGTTAAAAAACAGTTTGAGTATTAAAATGCATATATACATTCTTTGATGATAAAATATATTTAAAGTATAAAGCTTATATTATTTATATAGATATGGTGATAAATTGAATATTAATTCAATTTAAAACCAAGTGGCCTAGCATATAAAAATATCTGAAAATTCAGAAAAAATTGTATTACATGTGTATAAGGGATGACCACTAGGTGGACATCCAATATGCTAGAAAGAGGTCATCAAAGAAAATAATGTTCTCCAGAAAAATTTCTTCTGGAGAACATAATAGGCTTCTTTCAGTTTCTGTCTACCAAAACTACCCACAAGCCTTTGGTCAGCCTTAGTTTATAGTAGAAGACACTTGCCCTAGATACCATGCAGTGGGACTGAACCCATAACTATGTGGTTGGTAAGCAAGGTTATTACCACACAGCCACGCCTTTATGTGACATGCTTCAAGATATACTATTCCAAAAATCTAATTAATTTTTGTATGTTTTTAGAGAATTTCTAAATACCTTCAGCCTTCAATAATTCATACTGTTCATGATCATAACTGAAATCATAGTCATTATAAAATTGGTCGCTCACAGAAAGGTAACTGCTCAATGTATCAAAACGAGATTTCTTCACCAAGATGTTGCCATTTGTTAAAGGCTAAAAAGAAAAGAAAAAGATAAAATTAGATGACATTTATTCATTACTGCAATTCATTTGATAGCAACCCATACGTGACCACCACTTTGTAATAATTACAATTCCAGTCAAGTACCAGAGTTGGTGGAATTAATTAACTTCTATCCTTTCAAAATTGCTGATCATGTGTCAGGAACCATTCTTACATAGAGATTTCTCCAAGAGAGATGAAGGAATCATGATTCATTATTGAATAACCAACAAACAGATTATTTCTATTGTCATCATAAGATGATTAAAAAAAGACCTTCAGACGACCACAATTTCAGTGCCAGACCAAATATATCTGAAGACGAGAGTCTCTATAACAAGATTAGCAATGTATTTCTAATTTCATAATTCATGTTATTCCATATTCTTCCGGTCACCTCCTCTCAAAACTGCTGGCCTTGTATCTAAATTCAAAGCAGTTAACTGATATACTTCCTTGAAATATTTTAAAACGAAAAAGCATCATAGTTTGTTTGAAGCAGTGCCAAATGCAAATAACGTGAACATTTTGAAGAAGACCATTGAAGACCATTGAAGACCATTGAAGACCATTGAAGACCATTGAAGAAGACCATTAAGCACTGCAGGTGATAAGCTATGCAAAATATTTAAGACGATGCCAATAAAGGCAAAGACAAGATATTGTTTCACCTAATATCATTTGTTTAACATTTCTATTATATTTTGGGAAAGATTCCCCTTATCAAATATAAGATAGAAAATATTCCATAAGAATGTTATTGACAGGCCATTCTGGTAAGTTCTATCTTACATTTGATAAAAGAACTCTTTCCTCAAATATAATATAATAGAAACACTGAACACCCTATATAAGGTGACACAGTATCTTGTTTTCGTTTTTATTTATTGGCATCACCTTACATATTTTACCGAACTTCACACCTGTGTTGCTTAAAGGTCTTTTCAACAATATTTATACTTTAAAATGATTTTTACTGAGAAGTCAGGAAGGAATGGTTTGTCAGTAAATCTTTTACAGTTTCTTTTTGTTATTTACAGAACGAGGTAAATAACTTGAAACTCACTTCCAAACCCTGTTCTTGTTTGGTACGATCTTCACAAGTGGGAATCAGAGCACACCAACGGCAGTCAGTATCAGACAAAAATCCTCGATGAATAGGAGCGGCAGCTGTCAGTGCCAACTGAAGAACATTAAGAAAAATGGATAGAATGAAAAATAACATTACATGAAATAACATAAAATGCCTTCCTCAAAATTCTGATTAAAGGTAACGATATATTTAATATATGGTACGAGATTACAAAGTTCTCTCCCCTCATTTCTATTTTGGAACAATAATGTAATAAAGTTTTATGTTTTAACTCATTATAAAGCACTGGTGATGGTGCCACATAGAATGCACCAAATCCACCTACAAGGCTTTTGTTGGCCTGGGGCTATAATAATAGACACTTGTCTAAGGTGTCATGCAGTGGGACTGAACCAGGAACCATGTAGTTGGGAAGCAAGCTTCTTATCACACAGTCACACCTCTTAACAAAAGAATAGAGCAAAGCCTACCATAATTGGAGTAAGAGGTACCAGATTGTCAAAGAGATATACAGCTTCTTTCATATCAGCAGCTTGAAAAGTAACTTGTATAGAACAACAACCAAGTCCGAATATTGGTGAGTCCATATAAATATATTCTGGTTTCAGACTTTTCTTCATTTCTTCATTGTCTCCATATTCGGACAAATCTTCTCCATATGGCATTACGGTATTTTTATCTTTATAAACTGGAACAAAAAATTTGAGACGAAATCAGTTTTTAAGTCTGGCTCAACTTACTTCAATAACCAATAAAAGCTGGCTCAAATCACTTCAGTAACTAGTAAAATTAAGCTTAAATCACTTCCTTAACTAGGCTCAGATTAGTCCAGTCTTTAATTAGTTTATTAATCAATAAAAATCAGGCATAAATTACTTCATTAACCAATGAAACCTAGTTCAAATCACTTTATAACCAGTAAAATTAAGCTTAAGCTTAACCAGGATCTATTTATCTATCAATTTGTGTGTGTCTGTTTGTCCCCTATCACTGCTTAATTACCAGTGCTGGTTTGTTTACATCCCTGTAATTTAGTGGTTCAGCAAAAAAGGAAACAATAGAATAAATACCAAGCTTAAGAATTATAAGTACAAAAACCCTTTAAGGCGGTGCCCCTGCATGGCCACAGTAAAAAAAAAATAAACAAAAATAAACAATATGAAAAACTGATGTAAAGTTTATTCTTTTACTTGTTTCAGCCATTTGACTGTGCCATGCTGGAGCACCAACTTCAAGGATATTTTTAGCCAAAGAAATCGACCCCAGGACTTATTCTTTTGCCAAACCACTAAGTTACAGGGACATAAACACACAAAAATTGGTTGTCAAGCAACGGTGGGTGGACAGACACAAAGACGCACACACATAAATACACTCACACACACACACACACACATATACGGTGGGCTTCTTTCAGTTTCTATCAACCAAATCCACTCACAAGGCTTTGGTTGGTCCAAGGCCATAGTAAAGAACACTTGCCCAAGGTGCCACATAGTGGGAATGAACCCAGAACCATGTGGTTGGGAAGCAAACTTCTTAACACACAGCCACACTTGTGTAATTGTCTATATTTTGCAATCTCATTAATTAAAAAGATAATTAATTCTATGTTTAGTATACTTACTTGGGACATTGATAACAGTTTTACAGTTTCTTCTGTTTGCCATATTTTCAAAAATGTTTCTGGACACAAAAAAATATAAAATATTTATTTACATTATCTACATTTGACAGATATTTGTCCTCATCTTGTTTGTTGTTAACACAACGTTTCGGCTGATATACCCTCCAGCCTTCATCAGGTGTCTTGGGGAAATTTCGAACCTGAGTTCTCAGTCCTTAGGTATTTTTATTACATGTCACCCCCTGTACTTAAGTGGTTTTATTTGACCAATTCCCAAATGTTGAAATGTAAACATTTAGAATACTTTATAGGCCATTAAATTGACTCCAGTACTTGACTGGTTATATTATACACACCATATTAAGTCCATATGAAAGCTAATCCTCTGCTATTACTGTTGATTTTATTGACCCTGAAGAGATGAAGGACAAAGCTGACCTCATTGATGTACAGTTTAGCACCGGAATATATTAATATATTATTACTCGATTACTCTACTCCATCGGTCACAAATGACCAAGGGTGCACCTAAGAAGTTCCCCTCCAGGGTACAAGTTTGGGCGGAAAGTCACCTCACTGGCGAATGCACAACCTAAGGTTGTTGTTTTTATGGAAGACCAGCGGTTGTCCATGCATACCAGCCTCCCCACTCCACGTCACTGATGTTATCCAAGGGAAAGTCAAAGGGGCCGATACAGCTTGGCACCAGCGACATCGCAACTCATTTCTACAGCTGAGTGAACTGGAACAACGTGAAATAAAGTGTTATAACGTGTTAGAAAATATATATAAAAAGGTAAATGGCTCACTTAAAGAACTCAAAGTGTGAACCCAAGGCAGCGTCTGCTATAAAAACTGATTGGTGAATTCCAGTTGCTTGCTTGTTTGCTTCATAAGCAGGAAAAGAGAAATTAGGGCAACCCAATCTGAAATAGAAAAAAGTAAAAACTTTAATCCTTTAACATTCAGATTACTTTGCCAAATCCAATGTTTATTCATTTGCATTATTTTGAATTAATCTTGTATTATCTCATAGCTTTCAGAATTCGATGATGTAATTATCTATTTTTAGAATGACATTGTAACATAGGTGTAAGAGGCCAGATCTGGTCATTTTCAACATAAAGCAAGTACAATATTTGGGCTAAATATGGCTGGTTTAAACGTGAAGGGTTAAACCAGTTATTTCTATTGTTGTTGTTGTTATTGGGTCCTCATGGTCAATAAAGGAAGTATTATTATTGCTATTATTATTATTTCTTTATTGCCCACAAGGGGCTAAACAAAGAGGGGACAAACAAAGACAGACAAAGGGATTAAGTCAATTATATCGACCCCAGTGTGTAACTGGTACTTATTTAATCGACCTCGAAAGGATGAAAGGCAAAGTCGACCTCGGCGGAATTTGAACTCAGAACGTAACGGCAGACAAAATACCGTTAAGCATTTCGCCCGGTGTGCTAACGATTCTGCCAGCTCACCGCCTTATTTTATTGCTATTATTATTATCATTATTATTAATCAGTTGTAATGTACAAGAGAAAAGCCATCTGGTGGTGTTGGCCACCAGCAAAGAAATGTAATTCAGCTATCTTCGCTATGCTACAGATGTATAAATATTTACATAATAAAAGGAAAATATTCAAATTTAAAACCTGAATTAATAATTAATAAAAAACAAACTCATAAACAAATATTTATGTAAAAAAAAAAACAGGCATACTCGTAAATATTTCACTTACCTTGGAAAAGTTGTTAAAGTAACCAGACTTTGGTTTGGACCCAACAATTGTTTCAGTGATTTACGCCTAAAATATTAACAAGATGGATTCTTGATGTGAGTGTCATGAAACTGAACAAAATTATTATTATTATTGTTATTATTCAGGTGACTGCCTGGAATCGAACTCGGAATCTTGGGGTTAGTAGCCCGTGCACTTAACCACTATGACATATGCCCATGGGTATTTGGCGTAGTGGTTAAGAGCACAGGCTATTAACCGTAAGATTCCGATCTCGATTCCAGGCAGTGACCTGAATAATAACAATAATAACAATAATAATAATAATAATAATAATAATAATATTACCTTATGTGAGTCATCAAGATGTCGAAATAATAATAATAATAATAACAATAATAATAATAGATAGAGAGAAGAGTTCTTTACTTTTGTATACGATTGACCTGTTGAAGGCACACGAGATGCCGAAATATATTAAAAGATATTAAAAAAAAAAAAGTCAATTGTATACAAAAGTAAAGAACTCGTCTCTCTATCTATTACATTTCTGCTGAGTTACTTCAGTCCTTTATATAAACTAATAATAATAATAATAATAATAATAATAACATTGAAAAATACCTTATGACTGAGAACCCAGGTTCAAAATTTCCCCAGGACACGTGATGAAGGCTGGAGGGTATATCAGCCGAAATGTTGTGTTAACAACAAACAAGATGAGGACAAATATCCATCAAATGTAAATAATGTAAATAATGAACAATGTTATTGTTTACGAAATACACAACATGGACTATAAGTAAACAAAACGTTGAATATTTGTGTATAAATGTAAATAAAGTAAATTCAAAATATTATTGTTACCTTTCTTTAAAATAATCTTCTATACGATTCAGATCAGTCAAGGAGCTACCAAAAGGATTCCTGGGTTTGCCTTCCATCGTAAATTCAGCACATTCTGGGGTCCACAAGCTTTAATATTTTTTGTTTTAAAAAGAGAAACTATATTTAGGAAACCAAAAATTAAGAAAGTGTTAAAAGTGGTGGTGATGATGATGATGATGATGATGATGATGATGATGATGATGATTAGGAGGAGGAGGAAGAGGAGGGTGATGGTGATAAGGACAACAATGGAGGACTGTATCCTCCCATGACACACAATAGTGGGCAAAGAAGATGGATGGATTTATCTATATCTATCTGTCTGTCTGTCTGTCTGTCTGTCTGTCTGTCTGTCTGTCTGTCTATCTGCCTATCTATCTATCTATCTATCTATCTATCTATCTATCTATCTATCTATCTGTCAATCTATCTGAAGAAGTTGAGAAATTGACCAGAGAGGAAAGTGTTTGTCTGTAGACCTTTCAGACGCGTCCACCATACACATTCTTTCGCCATAGCCACAAGTACGATGAAATTGGCTCTTCCTTCTCGTTTCAAGGAAGGAGGTGCGACAATATTCATGATAGACTCGGTTGATAAACCGACTCGTCCCACACGCGATAGCAGTCATTCGACATAGACCCACAGGTCGGAAATGGTTGGACACTGTACGAGTGCATGCAGAACAGTTTCATCGCTCTGACCACATCTCGAGCAGGCCGGCCCCATGTTTCTTGAGCCATGCCTGTAGAGCCTATCCCGAATGGGTAGAGACAGACAGACAGATAGATAGATTGACAGACAGACAGATAGATTGACAGATAGATATGTTTCTTTATTGGTGACACAGGGCTGAACACAGAAATAGTGGATGTGGGGTAGAGATGATGGATGGACCAATAATTATACTCACCATGATTCTAATCCTTTTACTTCAGGAGATGCAAGTAAAGATGTAGCAGTCAACAGTAACTGGACAACACGTTTCTCATGGTCAAATCGTATTAACGTATATTCAGTCTAAAAGAGAAATCAGACCATTTATTGCAAAATACCATACATGAGAATGGAGGGTGTTGCTGAAGAGGTCACATTAAAAGATAAAAGATATATAAAGATTAGTTTCCAATTTTTCTAAACTCAAGAATTTGTATAAAATCAACAAGTTTTCTTTATCTCTCTTTCTCTATCAAGCTACACCTACCTCGTCACCCCAATAAAATGGATAATTCTTTTTGTCCTTATATCTCCTATACAGATGAACAAACTGCAGTCTTGCTTGTTTCTTGACACATGGAATATAGGGTTTAATCTCTTCCCATGTCATTAGGGTACCCTCCGAAATAATGACCATCTTTATTTTGACTGACAAATGAATCTTTCAACCAGATTTTCTTTCTTAGATCTTCTCTGTTCAGTTAGGACTGAAAATAGAAATAAAAGAAAAGAAAATGGTAAATTTTAACTTGTAAAACCTTTTGATTCCATAGAAATATTCTCTTCTACTCTCGGCACAAGGCCTGAAATTTTGGGGGAGGAGCCCAGTCAATTAGATCGACTGTTGCAGGTGAAGATAGCAGAAAATGAAGACTTTGTCATTATCAAACCAGTGTTTGGGACAAAAATTAACATGGAATTTTGATGGAAAGTTTGAATTTAGATCTCTTTAATCTTTCATTACTGCTTTTTTATTTTTTTCCTTTTGAAATACAATCTTTATTTCAATTAATTTTGAGAATAATGAAGAATTTAGTGAAATAACTGTTATTATTTCTGTGATGTTTGGAACATAAATAAACATGAAATTTTGATAGAAGGTTTTTAATTTGGATCTCTTTAACCCTTTTGTTACCATATTTCTGTTGAAAAATGGTAACAAAATGGTTAATTTTGAGAATTATGAAGTTATTTAGAAGAATAACCTTTCTATTATTAAGCTGGTGTTTGGAATAAAAATTAACATGAAATTTTGACAGAAAGTTCTAATTTAGATCTTTACTCTTTTACTCTTTTACTTGTTTCAGGCTTTTGACTGTGGCCATGCTGGAGCACCGCCTTTTAGTCGAGCAAATCGACCCCAGGACTTATTCTTTAGAAGCCTAGTACTTATTCTATCGATCTATTTTGTCAAGCGATGGTGGGGGGACAAACACACACATACAAACATACACACACACATACATATATATATATACATATATACGACGGGCTTCTTTCAGTTTCCGTCTACCAAATCCACTCACAAGGCTTTGGTCAGCCCGAGGCTATAGTAGAAGACACTTGCCCAAGATGCCGCGCAGTGGGACTGAACCCGGGACCATGTGGTTGGTAAGCTAGCTACTTACCACACAGCCACTCCTACGCCTATATCTCTTTAACTTTTCATTACAGATTTTTTTCTTGAAGTACATTGTCTTTATTTCAATTAATTTTGAAAATAATGTAGAATTTAGTAAAATAAGTCGTTATTTCTGTGGTGTTTGGAACATAAATAAACCAACATGAAATTTTGGTAGAAGTTTTTAATTTGAATTACTTTCAAAAACAGAAAGTTTGATTATAGAGCCAGGAACAATCTGATATGGATTGGAATCAAAAGACTTAATCAAAGTCTGAATTGTTATATAATTAAACTAATTCTCTGTAAGATATTAATTGAACGTCTTACAGATACAGAGGACGAATAATAACTCATTAATTAAAAAAAGCTCACCTCAAATATTCAAAGCTGTCCTATGTTTTAGTTGCAGTTTTTTACCAGTTGCCACATAAACATTAATTCACAATGTCACAGCAGAAATCTGTTCCTCATATAGTCTCTGAATTATTTATCAAAGCCTGTAGCATCAAATTACAGTTAAAAAAATAGGTTAAAATCAAAATAGAATTAAAAAAACTGGGTTACATTTTGAAATACTATTTGTTGTTAGTATTCCTCCCTCCCTCCCATGAAGGCCATTCATTAACTAATTTTTCTGGCTGCTTCTACCAAACATTTGCCAACACGGAGCAGATGAAATGAGGTTATCAATACAGCACACACACACACACAAGTTGCAATTACATGATATGCATAAATATAGCCATTCTAGTTGTTTTGGGACCCCGCCCCTTTTACACATACATCTAGGTTGTACTTTAAGTTTACCATCATCATCATCATCTTGTCATTGTCACTTCCTCATCGTCATCATCATCATCAACTTCATAATCACTGTCATTGCCATCATCTACATCATCATTACGGTCACCATCTTTGTCGTCATTATTTGACATCTGCCTTCCATGCTGGGATGGCTTGGACAGTTTGACAGGATTTGACAGTTCCAAGGACTACATCACACTCCACTGTCTTGCTTTGGCAGGGTTTCTACAGCTTGGATGCCCTTTCTAACAACAACCACTTTGCCACAAATACTGGGTCCCTTTTTTTTTTATGGCACCAGCACTAGTGAGGTCACTTGGCAGCAGCTTGCAAGACTAAGTCTCCTTTTGACTGAGTAGGGTTACAGTAGAGATGGATGCAGAGGGATGTGGTTTTATGCTACAAGAAAAAAGGGTCAAAGATTGAGATAAGGGGATAGAACAGAACATGCTGCGGAGAAGCTACATGGCTAAATTAGATATATTTTGTTAAAATTAAAATATTATTTTTAAATTGGAATATTTTATACCAAAAATGTAGTTACTGTTGCGTTATCTAGCCACGAAAACCCAATAAAATACATCAACTATCCCTGAAATGATACTATATCTTGGCCCTATATTGGTCACAAATTTTGGTACAGGGCCAGCAGTTTCAGGGAAGGGGCTAAATCAATTACATTGACCCCAGTATTCAACTGGTACTTATTTAAAATCATTATATTGCAAATATTGCATCGTCTTTTGGAGTAAAAAATTTGTCAGCATAATTGGTTAGTAAAAGTTGAGATAATTTGGAACACAGTCATGCAACAGGTAGTTGTTTTCCAAGAAATGTTTCCTCAAATTTGACCTGATTGTAATTGAGGTTGCTAATAGAATATTTGGATAATTTTTGGTGTTTAATAATTAAAATTCTTTTCTCTGTTGGATTTCAAGTCAATCTTTTCCCACACTAATATCTAATTTGATAATTTTCAAGTTTCAAAAAAATGATGTCTAAATTGGGGCAAAAT
Organism: Octopus bimaculoides; assembly: GCF_046866305.1. Taxonomy (NCBI): domain Eukaryota; kingdom Metazoa; phylum Mollusca; class Cephalopoda; order Octopoda; family Octopodidae; genus Octopus; species Octopus bimaculoides. The sequence continues at coordinate 1,866,619 of NC_142954.1, forward strand.
GAGTAATGACATTTCACTAAATTCTTCTCTTTAACTGCATCGTGTGTAAACATGTTGGGAAGAGAGTCACTCCAGTGGACCGTGAAGAAGCTGTAGAGAATTATTTCATGACTTTTTTTTATATTATTTAGTTGAGTTCCATTAATTTCATATCATTTGCCGTTTTTCACAGACTGTCTTTCATTTGACCGAAATATTTGAAATCTCTGTTGCATTTCTGATCTTTCTGGTGTCCAAGAATATCGTTTGCATGGGTCTTTTTCAAATGTAATTCTTGAAGAATAAAGAAACAAATTTACATTATGCTGCTTTACTAATTTTGCCCCAGCTAAATTTGTCTTTTACATACTCAAAGAGAACAGTGACAATTTTCTGAAATAGTGTTTTAATTATGTTATCAGGTTTTAAATGCATTTAAAGAATGTCATTTGTTTTACTGATATAATTTTTGTAAGGTTGTGAACATTTTTGAAGAATGCATTCAGTAAAAACACATCATTGTGCCCCCCCCCCCAACTTCTATATGTCATTTAATTTATACAATATTTAAATATGAGCTGTGAATTCTATCATGCTGGGCAAAAACAATAATCCGGGAGACTTACATAACATGCTTTGCGTTTGCAAGCAATCCTTCAGGCTCGAATACTCATGGCTGGTTTTATTTGGAAATCGATATACTAGTCTGTGAGAAAACACAAGGTAAGCAAGAAGATGGTGGATGCAAAAAGTGGAATGAGCAAAGGTGGAACGAGTAAAAGAAACGGAAAATGAAAGTAAGTCGAGAGTTGCGTACCTTTATCCATCAAAGCCATAGTAAATCCCATCTATTGTGGAACAATAAACCAGACACACACAAACACGCGCGCATTCACAGGCACTGACTCGCATACACACACACATGCACAAACTCTCACACACACACACGCACACATACGGAGGCTTCTTTCAGTTTCCGTCTGCCAAACATACTCACAAGCCTTTGGTTAGTCCAAGGTTATAGTAGAAGACACTCGCCCAAGTTGCCATGCAGTGGGACTGAACCCAGAACCATGTGGTTGGGAAGCAAGCTTCTTACCACACAACCACACCTGTGCCTCGTGTTTGCCAAAACTTGATGCCATATTTAGAACCAGCCCATACCCTCACCCCAAATTAATCTAAAACTGCCATAACCTTGAAGAAATGGCATTTATAAATTGCTCTTTAACCCAAAGTTTCTTTATCGGTTTATTGATTTGTGTATTCACAGAACTTACATTTGCTCTCAATATTCTTGTCTCTTCCAAAATTCCTCATCAGATCATGTTGACATTTCAATCTACATATACTAATATGTACAAAAGAATTGGCATTCCAGTTACAATGATAAGGGTTCCAGTTGATCCACTCAATAGAACAGCCTGTTTGTGAAGTTTGATCTGCAACTGGCTGAGTACTGCATAGACGTGCATACCCATAACATATCAGGTGATCCGGAAAGTTCTTAACGTTTTTTAAGTGCAATGAAGGATAAAAAATTTTGAATATACTCTCGGCTTTATTCATTAAAGTAATTAAAGTAAAGTAATTCATAAAGTAATTGTTTTCTATGACCTTAGATCACCTAGCAAGCAATTTCGATATTGCCACGGCATAAAACTCAGTTACTTTTGAGGAAAATAAGTAACCTAAGTGGGTTTTCACACCATCTAAACCATTAAATGATTTTTCTTTTCCAGAGAATTCTGCTGGGACAAATTCCCCTCTCAGGTTCACACATTTATTGCAGCGGCCCTTCAGTTTATCTAAGCCCTGTAAAAGAACTCAGAAGGTTGGGCCTTCAACTAAGCCTTTTGCAATGCCATTAAAACAAGGAACTTTACAACATAGCCCCATACACACACACATGAGGAGATGCTGAAAAGTTCCTGGTATATTCCCCTCTCATTGGTCCCCTTGCAGTGGTCCTTCAGTTTTTCTAAGCCCTGTAAAAGAACTCAGAATGTTGGGCCTCCAGCCAGGTCTTCCGTGACTGTATGCATGTGTGTGTGTGTGCATGTGAGTGTATGTGAGCGTATGTGTGTGCATAAGTGTATATGCGTGTGTGTGTGTGTATATGAATGTGTGTATGTGCATGTGTCAGTGTATGAGTGTGTGTATGGGCATGTGTGTATGCATGTATATGTTTGTGATTGTGTCTGTGAGAGTGTGGTGCGTTGTGTGCATGTATGTGTGTATATCTGTATGTTTGTGTATGTGTGCATGCATGCTTGTGTCTGTGTGCATATGTGTGATTGTGAGTCAGTGTGTGTGACTCTGTGTGTGTGTGTGCATGTGTCTGTGTGTGTGTATGTGCATATGTGTATGCCTGCATGTATACCAGATTTCCTCTCTGTTTCTCTCTTTTCCTATTTCCCTTTCTTCTCTTTAATCGACCCTCCAGGGTGGAGGTGGGTCTCCACCCCTCCCCTTCCATCTCATCTCCTTTCTCTATCTAATGTTTCTGTCATCCCTCCCTCCTACCACCTCTCTCCCCTCTCTGTATCCCACCTGCTTCAATCATAAAAAGTATCACTTCTCATTGCATTTTCTTTGTCACCTAATTTATTATTCATCATGAATTTCGTCAACTAAATATTTATTAATACTCACATTTGCACAAAGCTAAGACCATTACTATCATATGCAAACCTTAATTTATCAACACAATTTAGCTTTTCTTCTCCAAATATTTTTTGTGTCTTTGTTTAGCATTAAATATAATACCAGCAGACAAGAAGCCATTTTGTTGTACACTGTACACACAGACATACACATATGTGTGTGTGTGTATATATATATATATATACACACATACGTACATACATACATACATATAGAGACCCCACATTATATACGTATATATATATATATATATATATATATACACACACACACACGTTTATATATATATCCTCCATTCCGCTTTGTTACGAGAGTGACCTCCCTTGATCTCTCTCCCTCTCTCTCATTTATTTATTTTTTTTCTTTTCGTCTTATCTGGACTAAAATTGTTTTTCCTTTATCATATAGCATTTATGTTTTCCGAATGGTCATTATCCTTTCTTTCTTTTTTTTTTTACCATATAAACATACGCACTATATATTCGTTCTTCATTCGTTTATCACTGTTCTTATTCTAACTCATGTCCGTTGTCTGGAAATCTTTCGTCACACATCTGCGATCTCTTCAGCGACACTTTTCGTTTTCGTGTGTTCTCTCGCTCCACTTACTCCTTTCTGCTCTTCTATACTTATATGATGGCTGTCTACTCGTGACCAAGGAAAACCATTGCTCATGCGAAATGCTAGCAATGCCGATGCATGATGTTGTTGCACCAGCAGTCGGCCTCACCCGGGTTTGCATCCGCGGCTTTTGTGTTCGTAGCGGTGCCCTCGTACTTGATGAGGCATCAGATAGTTGCTGCACCAGCGATAATACAACTCGAAATTTTAGGTCCAATAGGGCTTACACAGCACTTACAGACCTTCTCCACCCTATTGACTAGATCCAGAAATAAGCCAGAGCAAGATATCAAGTGCCAATAGGGGTCACAAGCCGTGGAGTGTGGAAACCCCATGATTTCAAGCGCAAGCAAAAAATCCTCAAAATTTTCAATGTCATTTCCTATAAACCGTTCTTTTTTTTTATTTATTAGTGACCTTCTCCTTGGGAAATACTTTAGCAAACGCTAAAGAGGGGCTAACTCCCAGTGGTCTTTCAGCTCGCCGAAAACCAATCCGGAATTTCTGAGATCCGGCGCTATTGCTAGATAGTCGTTCATCCGTCCTTTTGGTAGGTCTTGTTTTTAGTCTTGCCGGGTTTCCGGCAACTCTCCTTAATACGCAAGCCTAGTGGGGCGGTCATGGTCCAGTCGCCGACCACCCGACCATTCAACAGGTTGTACTAGTTTCCATGTTACCTGGAGCACTCATGAGAAACCTCACCTCACAAGTGACCCTCACACACACACATGCACACATATTTTCAATCCCACCTCATTATCCTACATTTTTCTATAACTTCTCCCAGATCTATTGTAAATCCTGTTATTGTTAACGATCGTTGTACTTCATGGTACTTTGGAGTATTTCTTTGAAACTTTGCGGCCTCAAGTAGAAAAGGCCATCAATGTTGCTGTTACTGCTACAGAACGTGATTTAGTTGCTGCTGCTGCTGCTGTTTGTAGTGCTGCTGCTGTCTTTTCCAGTTATACTTAAAAACCGTCAGTCAACTCAACATTGCATTTGGTTGTAGATACACTCGCATATAACACCATATTTATATATACGACCAGATATTTCCATATACAACACCATGGTTCTTAACGTTGACTACAACTACCTGGGTTCCAGTGGTATGAAAGTTTCCAATATATGCCTTGGCGCCCTGACTTTCGGCACTACTGTAAGTAAATCCCATTTTTACCCCTGTATTCATTGAAGAAGTCTCGTCCTAACATATTCTAAGAATCCCTAATAATGATTATAGTAACTTATCGAACTTGGTAAGAAAGCCAATAATTTTAAAATTTATGATTTTATGATTAAAAAAAAAAAGAACAAAGTTTTAGAGAAGCAAGGTTCGGTGGGCGGCTTTGTCTTCTCCCATCTACATCATCATCTACACTATTCATCTCATCTCATTAATGGATATATAATACTGTACTCTTTAGTAAATTACACACACACACACGTGTATCACATGCGCACACAATCACAAAGACACATACACAGAATGTTCAGGATAAATTTGACGATCTGTTATATCTCGCTTTTAATCAGAATGTGTGTGTGTGTGTGTGTGTGTGTGTGTGTGCAAATGAATAAGAGAATGGAGATATTGAAATTAATAAGAGTTTATTATCAGCAAAAAATTGGGTAAGATATAGTATGCAAATATAATTAGGGTAATGAAGAGTAGATAAATAGAGATTGATTAAATTACAATATGAATGAGGTGAGGAATTAAATTACATTTGTAGGTTATATATAAAATTGAGAAAAACTTATCTATATATATATATATATATATATATATATATATATATATATATAAATACTCATATTTGGTATCATGCACTCATCAGTTAATTCAGTATATATATACATACATGTAAAAATATACTTATATATATATATATATATATATATATATATATATATATATATACACAATTAGAATTATTTGCATGCATTTGTACATATATATACACACAATATATCTTCACACATATGTACATTTATACTCATGTACACATGTATATATATATATATATATATATATATATATATATATATATATATATATATATATATATATACATACGTACATAACAGCCTTCATTAGTATTCATGTTGACATACTTTTCATGTACAAACCTGTAGACACATGTAAATATACTTATGTACATGCACATTCATATATATATATGTGTGTGTGTGTGTATATATATATATATATATATATACATTTTTATATATATCAAATTCGATGACAGCACCGCATGTCTTGCATCCGTGCTAGTGGAGTGCTAAGAGCACCATCCGAGCGTGATCGTTGCCAGGGCCGCTGACTGCCCCCCCCCCCGTGCTGGTGGCACATAAAAAGCACCATTTGAGTGTGATCGTTACCAGCGTCGCTTTACTGGCACTTGTGCCGGTGGTACGTGGAAGACAACATTCAAGCGAGGGCATTGCCAGTGCCGCTGGACTGGCTCCTGTGCAGATGACACGTAAAAACACCATTTGAGCATGGCCATTGCCAGTACCACCTAACTGGCCCTCGTGCCGGTAACACATAAAAGTATCCACTACACTCTTGGAGTGGTTGGCGTTAGGAAGGGCATCCAGCTGTAGAAACTCTGCCAGATCTTAGAAATATGATGAAGTACCATAAACTACGATGAACATCAATGATAACAGGATTTAGAAAAGGGGTGGGAGAAGATTATAGAAAAATGCTGGATAGTGAGAGGAGTAAGCACATACATACATACCACCCCTGAGACACTTCAGAAAAAAGAAAAACCGTTGGAAAACAGTTTATAGCAGAGACTCCAGCAAATAAGATCTGAAGAAGGAATTCTAATTCCGAAATATCATCGGACTACAGTTTACCAAGTTACAACAGTTATACAGTCCATTTTTTGTTCTATAGTGCATTGTTATACCTTCCTAAACTTTTTATTCTTTACAAACAAGAAGACCCGGCAAGCCAAGTGAGATCGTTGCCAGTGCCCCTGGACTGGCTCTTGTGCGGGTGGCACATAAAATACACCATTTTGAGCGTGGCCGTTGCCAGTACCGCCTGACTGGCCCTCGTGCGGGTGACACGTAAAAGCACCCACTACACTCTCTGAGTGGTTGGCATTAGGAAGGGCATCCAGCTGTAGAAACTCTGCCAAATCAGATTGGAGCTTGGTGTTACAAGAATCCCTAATAATAACAATTATAGCAACTTATCAAACTTGGTAAGAAAACCAATAATTTACTATAATAATGTTTTTACATGATACTACTTTCTTTCCCACCCTATCCCCACCCCACTGCAATGTGAATGTACTGTTTGAAGTTTTGCAGTGTCATCTTAGAAAATGTTTTTTTTCTTTACCTTTTTTTTTTTTTTTTTTTTTTTTTTTGCAATGTGTGTTTTTGTATCAATTACAAGGAGGATATATTACGAGAGATACAAGGCTTGTTTGCTATCAGCCTGAACATGTTTTTAGATATGAAACATAAGGAGCATATTTAAAAGATATTCAAGATCTGTATTAAGAGCCTGAACTTATTTCCATATATGTACATGTGTGTGTGTGTGTATGTGTGTGTGTGTGTATGTGTGTGTGTGTGTGTGTATAATACATACACACTCACATGCCTGGTGAACTGGTAGGATTGTTGGTATGCCAGGTGAAATAGTTAGTAGTATTTCACCTGTCCTTACATTCTGCATTAAAATTTCACCAAGGCCAACTTTGCCTTTGTAGGGGTTGATAAAAAATGTAGAAGTTTTGGGGTTGATAAAATAAGTACCAGTTGTGGGTGTTCTTCTCTAGCACAGAGAAGACCCAAATGGGTCTTCTTCTCCAGCACAGCATATTACCAAATATTTTAGTCATTTGTCATTGCCTCTGAGACCCAATGCTCAAAAGGTGCTTTATACGGTCCACTGGCACGGGTGGTAGTTGCATGACACCAGCACTGACCACACTGCCTCCATGAGGTGCCCTTTGTGTGCCTCTGACATGGGTGCCAGTTATGTGACACCATGGAGTCTGATTAAAAAATAAGGGGACTGATGTTATATAGAAAGAAAACTGCAACACATTAGTTAATTTTAAGATCTAATTTTGCTAAAATGTATTATTTTTGTTGATAGGATGGAATTAAATTGCATCGACCAGGTCAGTTGGACCCCACAGGTGCATATCAACTGCTTGACCGTTTTGCTGAATGTGGTGGCAACTTCATTGACACAGCAGATGTTTACACAGCCCGTCAGTCAGAGACAATTGTTGGTAATTGGCTCAGCAGGTAAGAATCATCATCATCAACATCATCATCATCATCATCAACGTCTGTTGTCCATGCTGGCATGAGTTGGACAGTCTGATCAGAGCTGGCAAGCCGAGGGGCTGCACCAGACTCCCGTCCGATTTGGATGCCCTTCCTAACGCCAATATGATATTTAAACCCTTTAGCATTCAGATTACTTTGACAAATGCAAAACTTATTTATTCACCTTTGTTTTGGATTAATCAAATAATCAAACCAATAAAACATTTGATCTTGAAGCTACAAGATATTAATGATGTGAATGTTTTATTTTTAGAATGACATTATAGGGTAGGCGTGAGAAGCCAGATCTGTCTGGTCTGAATGTAAAACATGTAGAACATCTAGGCCTGATATGGCTGGTTTAAATGTTAAAGGGTTAAAGTGAATTCTACATAATATATTTTAGGTTCTTGTGGAAGCTGCGTTGCTTCTGAATGACGTTGTTGCATGCATGCAACATTGTTGCCTGTGACAAGCTGGGCTTTGGATGTGATGTTGCATATGTAATGTAGGGGTCGCATTTGTTGGCTTGACACCCTGTTTTTTTAATTTAGACAAATTAGGTTATATTACATTATTTACATTTGATGGATATTTGTCCTCACCATATTTTGGCTAATATACCCTCCAGCCTTCATCAGGTGTCTTGGGGAAATTTCGAACCTGGTTTCTCATTCCTAAGGTATTTTTCAATATTATTATTATTATTATTATTATTATTATTATTATTCAGGTCACTGCCTGGAATCAAACTCGGAATCTTGGGGTTAGTAGCTCGCGCTCTGAACCACAACGCCATCCGTGTGTTATGTAATTAATATTTGAACTCAAAACTGTTAATGGATATGTAATTATTCATTTTATTGAGGTTAAGTATCACAATAAAGAAAGTTATGTGAAATATCTGACCTTAATATAATTTATCTTCTGATCTTTAAGTGACTATGAAATTACCTGTGAACCTCATGTGATGTGTTGAGATAAAGCTGTTAATTCATACCAATGAGACATTTATATACTTCCACTGGGAATACAGAAGTAATATAACTTATTAGCTGATCGTTAAGTGATTATGATATTATGTATGAGCTTCATGTGACACGGTGAGACAACATTGGTTAAATCAAACCAATAAAACATTTATACAGGGTCTTGCAGATAAATTGAGACAATTTATCTGTAAGACCCTCTATATAAATCTAATTTGACTGGAGGAGATGGTAGGTGCTGTCTGGTGTAACTAGTAATGTTGTCTCATTTGGAAAACAGTAGCTACAAGGTTCAATTCCTCTGAAAGATCTTGCTTATCTCCTGTCCTTTCATGATATGCTGTTTTATGAACAAAAGCCCCTTTTTTTTAATCCCAAGTGTCACCTATCATGTGAGTCAGTCTGAGGTAGAACATTTCACTGTCATGAGGTGAAAGTGGACAATGTCCTCCAGATGTTTTAAGTAGTTTCCTTCATCCTGTCCAACCATGGCAAATTATCTCAATTTGAATCACTTTTTGCCTCCAGTACTTTTTTGGGGGGGGGGGGGAGTTTTGGTTGTTTAAAGATTCATGGAAGGACATAGCTAGGTTGATGGTCTTGGTCACCTGCTCAGCTGTCTCAGCTGGTTTAGGGTGGACCATATTTATGCATGTGTGTGTGTGTGTGTGTGTGTGTGTGTGTGTGTGTATGCATGCGTATGTGTGATTCTGCATGTATGTGTGTGTGTGCATGCATATGTGTGTGTGACTGAGCATGTGTGTGTGTGTGTGTGTGTGCGTGTGTACACCTATGTATGTATGTATGTGTGTCTGGGTGTGCTTATGTATGTGCATGCATATATGTCGTTGTGTGTGCATATGTATGTATGTGTGTGAGTGTGTTTGTGTGTGCATATGTATGTGCATGGGTATGTGTGGGTGTGTGTGCATGCATTTGTATGTGTATGTGTACCTGTGTGTACCTCTGTACTTGTGTGTGCATATGTATTCATATGTGTGTGTGCATCTACATGTGCATATATATATATATATATATATATATATATGTGTGTGTGTGTGTATATGTATTTATATGTATTTATGTCTTTAATTTTTCTTAGCAAAGAGAGGAGCAGGTATGTTATTGCCACTAAAGTCCGGTTCAACAATAACCTCAAAGATCCGACCGACGTCAATGCTGTTGGGCTCAGTCGTAAACACATTGTAGCTGGCTTAGAGAAGAGTCTTGAGTGTTTGCAGACAAATTATGTGGACCTTTATCAGGTAAGTTCACATGCTATAACACACACACACACACACACACACACACACACACACACACACACACATTCAAATCTTGTTAGGGAGGAGTTAGAATAGCATAGAAAGGATAAAGCATCTGTAGTATTTACTAAGTCCAGTTAGATCTGATCTTAGCTGGTCAGTGATAAAACATGTTCCAAACAAGACCACCTACAAGGTGTCTGTTTCCTCATCCATTCGTCTGTCAGCCCCTGGCATGGGGCCTAACACTATATTTCATCTCTAAAGACTCTTATTCCACCTCCAAAGACCCATGTTCCCTCTATAAAGACTCCTATTCCGTCTCCAAAGACCCACGTTCCACATCCAAAGACTCCTATTACCTCTCCAAAGACTCAAGTTCTGTCTCCAAAGACTCATACTTTGTCCCCAAAGCCTCACATTCCATCTTCAGAGATGAGATCAACACCTAAAAAGCCATTCCAGTTCTTACTACTTCTCTATTTTTTCCTTTCGTAATCAGGCTCACTGTTGGGACAGTGGTACACCAATCAAAGAAACCCTTTTGACTTTCAATGATTTACAAAGAGCTGGCAAGATCCATCACATTGGTGTAAGTAATTTCTGCGGCTGGCAGTTACAGAAAACAGTTGACCTGGCTAACCACATCGGTATGTCGTCAATCCTGACTCTGCAGGTAAGTTGAAGCAATATTTTAGAGGTGGTTTTTTTACCTAATTTTGTTTTATTTTTGTTCTTTTATTTCATTCAAAATGGTTATACATCACATAGCTATTGCAGCAGATTCATACATCAATGTGTGTGTGTACATATGTGTTTGTCACCCACAACTGGTGTTGGTTTGTTTACATCCCCATAACTCTGCAGTTTGACCTGAGAAATTTATAGAATATGTACCAAATTTTAAAAAAAATACATACATACATACATACTGGGGACAGATTTATTTGACTAAGGCCCTTCATGTCAGTGCCCCAGCAAGGCCACATACCAGTAACTGAAACAAGTAAAAGATAAAAGAAAAGAAAGAAGAAATTAATATAAATATAAATAAATATATATGTGTGTGTGTGTGTGTGTATAGGCGTGGCTGTGTGGTAAGAAACTTGCTTCCCAACTACATGGTTCCGGGTTTGGTCCTACTGTGTGACACCTTGGGTAAGTGTCTTCTACTATAGCCTCAGGCTGACCAAAGCCTTATTTGGTAGACAGAAACTGAAAGAAGCTTGTTGTATATATATATATATATATATATATATATATATATCCTCATCATCTTCGTTTAACATCTATCTTCCGTGCATGCATGCAGCCAAGTAGAAAAACTATCCTAGGCTACTGTGTCTGTATGTATAATGCTTATTTTTGTTTCCATAGCAACAATACAGTCTCATGGAGAGAAATGCTGAGTTTGAAGACTTCCAAGTGTGCCAAAATGAAGGAGTATCCATTTTACCATGGAGTCCACTGAAAGGGTAAGCAACATCCTCCTACTTCTCTAAAATAATTCCTAATTCTTTGAATATTTGTCATTGTTCTCGTTACTATGACAACATTAGGGGAAGACATTATGTGGTTGTTTGACATACTAGAAATAGCAGTCATCTTCGTCAAACATATGTTTAAAGAACAAAAAAAAAAGGTATGGTCATATCTAGAGTGCTTTTGATTATCTTTTTCAGTCAGACCTGACCTAAAGACTGACCTGAGACTGACCAACAATACCAAGACTGCCATAGCTCTGTTTGACCATAACTGACCTAGGCCTGCACATCTTTATTTTCATCACCATCAATTATAACTGTCCAAGGGACATTCTCCACCTCTGATATCACAATTCATTGCAACTCTGTTTGACCATAACTGACCGAGGCCCGCACACCTTCGTTATCGCCACCCTCAGTCTGTCTTACACAAGCATGGGAAAGTGGAAGTTAATGATGTTGATGATGATAATGATGATGATGATGATGGTGGTGGTGGTGGTGTGGGTGTGCCTGCGCTTTGCGTGTGTTTGTTTGTGCTTTCATCGAAGAAGCTAATTTACCTTTTTTTGCCAGTGGTTTCCTTTCTGGTAAATTCAAAAGAACTGAAGCCCCTTCAACGGAAACAAGGATTGGGTATGCAGCTTTGGACGAGGAAAACCGGAGTCTTGAAATTCAGCCTGGATGGTCGGCATTACAATCAAGAGATGACGTTTGGCTTCTTCTTGATGCTATGACAAAAATTGCACAAAATCACAGTAAGTTCAGCGGTTTTATCTTTTCTATCAGTCTGCCTTTACCCCACTACTACCAACACCCCCACCATCATTTTTATTATTCTTTTTACTCAGTAGAAGAAGGGCAGTGTGTGGCCCTTTTTCATGCCCTTCCAGACCAGTGGGTCAAATACCTGACCCAAAATCTTTCCAAAACAATAGACACTGCAAAAGACATCCAAGAACTTTGAGGTGGTTTGAACCATTTTCAAACCAGCCCACCCGAGACTGTCCCTTGGTTTTATGATACAACTCTTCTGCTTTAAAGTGATATATATACACATACATACATACATGGTGGTTGTCTACTCCTTACACAGAGTTTGACCACCTCCTGTACCTACACTTTAGCCCTTTCATGGCGTCTGATGTGGCTTTTTAAATCAGACAATGTTTTGAGAAAAAAACACCCACACAGATTGCACTTCTGATTTGAACTACCAATACCTGCAGGTAAGTTCTGCTCATTGTGGATCCTAACATGTCTTTTAAGAACTCCTGAACATACATACATACATACATATATTCTTAACAAAAATAGCATTGACAATAACTTTGAAGTTTTTGGCCTGTTAAGCCATCATCAGACAGTCGATGATGGTTTAGCTGTCTGAAACTTTGAAGTCACTGTCAACTCTATTCTTTTTAAAAATTGATAAAAACCTATTCCACAAAATGTATTGAATAATCCTTCAATTTAATGTAAAATTGTTTTTATTATAACAACATAAAAACAAACATCAACACTCATACACACACACACACATGCGCACGTGTATTGTAAAATATTTTAAAATTCAAGATTTAAATATAATTTCAAAGCTTTGTGTATTTTTAAGTAGCTGGAATTCATCTGCCATGATTTTTTAGTTTCAATCCACAATATCAGATCAAAATATTTTCTTGACAAGTTACAACTCTTAAATTTTTCTACCTTTCTTTTTTTTTTGTTAGATAAAAGTGTGGCACAAGTTGCCATTCGGTGGCTCCTTCAGAGAAAGATGGTGGCCTCAATTGTCATCGGTGCTAAAACTATGAACCAACTTGATGACAATATTGGGGCTTCAACTGGCTGGGAACTGACTTGTGAAGAGGTATGGCTTTCTTAAAACTTCTTTTTATTCTTATCTTGTTTTGTTAATGTCTGTCTTTTGATGCTAGGATCAGTTGGACTCATTCAAACATACACAAACCCATACACACACACACACACACGAGAGAGAGAGAGAGAGAGAGAGAGAGAGAGAAGCAACTATAAAAGAATTCACACAATTGGATCTGGGTCTGGTTATGGTAATAGAAAAAGTCATGGAACAATTGATCTGTGACAGAATAGACAGAGATGAGATGCAGTTCCGAAGATGTATTATGGATGCAATTTTCCTTGTGAGGCAACTGCAGGAGAAATATTTGGCTAAGGGCAAGCTGTTATTCTTGGCATTCTTTGACTTGGAGAAGACTCTTGAAAGGGTATCACCTTCAGTAATTTGGTAATTCCTAAGAAAACTGGATGTGAACGACTGTCTTGTAATGGCTGTACAAGCTATGTACAAAGATGTATTTAACCCTTTAGCATTTAAACCGGCCATATCCGGCCAAAAGTATTCTGCCTATTCTATGTTCAAACTGGCCAGATCTGGTCTCTCACACCAACCCTACAATATCGTTTTAAAAATTAACAGCTACCTCATCAAAATCTCATAGCTACAAGATAATGCATGATTAGTTCAAAATAATGTGGAGAAAAAAAGCATTAATTATGGTAGAATAAGGCGAACACTAAAGGGTTAAGCAAGGGAGTGGTTAGTGTTAGGAAGGGCATCCAACCGTGAAAACCATGCCAAACTGACACAGAAGCATGGTACAGGCTCCTGCCTGGCCAACTCCTATCAAACTGTCCAAACCATACCAACATGGGAGGATGATGATGATGATGACAATGATGATGTATGTATATACATACTAGCCATAATTAATTCAGTTAGAATACTTGCATAAATGGAAAGTATGCATATACATAATAGCCATAATTAATTCAGTTAGAATACTAACATAAATGGGATGTATGTATATACATACTAGCTTTGGCTAATTCACTGAGAATGCTGGTGTATATAGCGTTGTCTCAACATACCTAAAGTGGTCGTAGCCGTTAATAAATTCACTGTGTATATGTCATTGACATTGAGAAAGATTCTGTTGTTGTTTAGCTTATCAAATCCTCATTGAATAGGCATACGGTCAAAGACATTTCAGTAATGACCTCCCTGTCTATATCATTTTAAAGATGTACTGTATGAAGGGCCTACGTGTCTTTTCTTTTGAAAAAAATGTAGGGTGTGAGATAAGGAAGATTTGGCTGCTATTTCTAGCAGGTCAGGCAACTTAGCTATAATAGCTTTGTCGTATTACTTATTACACAAAACAGTGACCTTGTTTTGTCTCTTATCTTATGTGCGTGTGTGTGTGTGTGTGTGTGCATGTATTTTTGTGTGTGAACATTGTGTGAATTAGCTTTTTATATAACCTGTATAAAATCTTGAGTTACATCCAGGAGATAAAACAGTCTTCAGAAAGACAAATACCTCTGACAGTATCAATACCAGCAGATAACAGGTCACTACACTTATCTGCTACACTGGCTACAGTGAGACGGCGGAGTTGTTAGCACACCAGACAAAATGCTTAGGGGCATTTCGGCTGTCTTTATCTTCCGAGTTCAAATTCCGCCAAGGCCAACTTTACCTTTCATCTTTTCAGAGTTGATAAAATAAGAACTAGTTGAAAACTGGGGTCGATGTACCATATTTTAACGTGTATAAGGAACCCTTGTGAATAAGGAACCTGCTAATTTTGAGGGCTCTAAATTTGGTAAATAATTTTTTTAAGGGATTTTAATAATATCCATGGCTAAGAAACTTCCATATTTTTTTTAACCTAATTTTTGACAAATTGTAGCCAGCACTGATTTTTGTTACGACAATTTGTATCTGACGTCTCGGATATGAAATGTTGTAACAGAAATCAGTGCTGGCTATTATTTCTATAGAATATTTGTAGGGATAACTTTAACAAATGATCGACCCCGGTGTTTGCCAGCTGGAGCAACGTGAAATGAAATGTTTTGCTCAAGAACACAACGCGTCGCCCGGTCCAGGAATCGAAACCACAATCTTACGATCATGAATCCAACACCTGAACCACTAAGTCACACACCTTCACATTCAGCCAGGTTGACACCTAAATAATACTAATAGTAGTAATAATGAAAGGAATAATAATAATATTCATAATGTCTGAATGATGATGATGATGATGATTATGTAAAGTCTTATTTCTTATTGCTTTTCACAGATGGAGACACTGAATGATTTGTCGGCCCCTGTGAAAAGATATCCGCATTGCTTCATTGCTAAGTCTAATGCTAATCGCCTGAAGTAACGCAGCTATCACTATACGTTTCACATGTATTATATACACCACATTATGGGTGTATACACACTATCCCATGGATGTATACATATACATATGGAAACACATACACAGTATACCACAGAAGTACATATACATACATATCTATCTATCTCTCTAACCCTCTATCTATCTATCTATCTATCTATCTGTCTATATATATATATATATATATATATATATATATATACTTTATTTAAAAGCAGCAAAAATATAACAAAAGACTGTTACTCGGAGTTTCACGTTCCCGTTCATCGGACAGTATATATATATATATGTATATGTATGCTCTTTTACTTCAGTCATTTGACTGCGGCCATGCTGGAGCACCGCCTTTAGTCGAGCAAATCGACCCCAGGACTTATTTTTTGTAAGCCTAGTACTTATTCTATCAGTCTCTTTTTGCCAAACCGCTAAGTTACGGGGACGTAAACACACCAGCATCAGTTGTCAAGCGATGGTGGGGGGACAAACACAGACACACAAACATACATACATATCATCATCATCATCATCATCGTTTAACGTTCGCTTTCCATGCTAGCATGGGTTGGACGATTTGACTGAGGACTGGTGAAACAGGATGGCAACACCAGGCTCCAATCTAATTTGGCAGAGTTTCTACAGCTGGATGCCCTTCCTAATGCCAACCACTCAGAGAGTGTAGTGGGTGCTTTTACGTGTCACCCGTACGAAAACGGCCACGCTCGAAATGGTGTCTTTTATGTGCCACCCGCACAAGCCAGTCCAGGGTCACTGGCAACGATCTCACTCAAAAATCCTACGGGAGCCAGTCAGGTGGTACTGGCAACGGCCACGCTCAAAATGGTGCATCGCATGTGCCACCCGCACAAGAGCCAGTCCAGGGGCACTGGCAACGATCTTACTTGGCTTGCCGGGTCTTCTCACGCACAGCACATTTCCAAAGGTCTCGGTCAGTAGTCATCGCCTCGGTGAGGCCCAATGTACGAAGGTCTTGCCTCACCACCTCAGCCCAGGTCTTCCTGGGCCTACCTCTTCCACGGGTTCCCTTAATTGTTAGGGTGTGGCACTTTTTCATGCAGCTATCCTCATCCATTCTCACCACATGTCCATACCAGCGCAATCGTCTCTCTTGCACGCCACAACTGATGCTTCTAATGTTCAGCTTTTCTCTCAAGATACTTACACTCTGACGGGTATTCACATTGACATTACACATCCAACGGAGCATACTGGCTTCGGGCTTCTTTCAGTTTCTGTCTACCAAAATATATATATATATATATATATATATATATATATATATATATATATATATATATATATATATACTACATCATGACAATTCATACATACATACATACACATTACAGATGTATATATGCAAAAGGCAAGCAAATCTACTTAAACGGATATTGACCAATGCAAAGTTACATCCTCAAATGACTGACCCTTAAGTAAGCAAATGTAAGTGGTCAAACTGTGGACCTACCTACCTACCTACCTACCAGGCATTCACAAAGGAATAGAGAGAGAGACAGACTATCTGAAAACTATGGAAATATTTACCTATTCAAGAACTATGAAAATATCTACAAAACGTTTCCCTTAATTTTTTTTTCTCCAATTTAATTGTTTTTCTTATTTTACTCTTGGATGAAAAAGTCTAAAACGGTGGAATCCGGCAATAAAATGTAATTCATGATAAAATTATTCTAGTATTTTCTACTTTTCTTATTTTCCTTATACATCTCAACTCATGTGTTACTTTTCTACCTTCTACACACACATACACATATATATATCTTGTATGGTCGTATATATATTTGTGTATGTACATGTATGTATATATAAATGTTACTACACAAGTAGATATGCATGTGCATGTATAGATATGTATATGTATTAATGCAAATGTATATATATATGTTAAAATACCTCTCTGAATACACATGTCGGCCAAAACTGAATGACAAACCTTCTGGATGTCTGCATCATCACTGCACTGCATTTAAACAAGAACAACAGCACCAGCACAAATATATCAGGTACAAGAACCCCACCAAAAAAATTAGAGTGATACTCACTGGAACAGATGACATCTTTCTTATAAAAACAGAAATCGATTACTTTAGATCATAAATAACTGAAAAACACAAACCAGAGTTGTGTCCCTTCTTTCTGTAATGTCATAAGTGATATTTTAAGGAAAAAATATGGAAAAATTACATAAAACTTTGGAAGCTGAAATCAGTGAAACCATGTCTGGGTCAGTTGAATATTCTTTCCTATACTAAAACAAAATACTTTTTGCTGAAAAGCTCAAAAAAAGTATATAGGCACAGGAGTGGCTGTGTGGTAAGTACTTTGCTTACCAACCACATGGGTTTAGGGTCAGTCCCATTGCATGGCACCTTGGGCAAGTGTCTTCTACTATAGCCTTGGGCCGATCATATGTATATCGTTCGTTTAACGTCCGCTTTCCATGCTAGCATGGGTTGAACGATTTGACTGAGGACTGGTGAAACCAGATGGCTACACCAGGCTCCAATCTGATTTGGCAGAGTTTCTACAGCTGGATGCCCTTCCTAACGCCAACCACTCAGAGAGTGTAGTGGGTGCTTTTACGTGTCACCCGCACGAAGGCCAGTCAGGTGGTACTGGCAACGGCCACGCTCAAAATGGTGCATTTTACATGCCACCCGCACAAGAGCATATTTGCGTATAAATTGCATACTTACAGAATCCAAACTCCTTTGAAGTGCAATACCAGGCCCCTGGAACTGACACCTGCCATGCTAGGACTTCCACACAGTTTCTGTCTAAGAATTTGCTTACAAGGCACATTACTCAACCTGGAGTTGTAGTAGAAGACACCTGCCCAGGGTGCGACATGGGTGGGAAGGGTGAACACCCCCTCCCCCCCAACCCCCCCAGTCTTGCAAAGAGAGCTTCTTAACCACACTCATTTCTGCCCTACTCCAACTGTCTACCAATTCTACCAATGTATCACCCCACCGTAACCACACTACTACCACAACCACTACTGCAACCACCACCACTACCACCACTTGTTACTGTTGTTGTAAATTGATAACGATGAGAAGCAGTGATTAATCTTTCGCACAAGACAGTCTGTTACATCACACTGAAGATAATTTCTTGATTGCATTACAGTTACACGTGACTCCTGTCACTGGCAGACACGCCCCCTCGGGTGTTGAGGGAGGGCAGTAACTCTAACCTTCTTTGAGTGATAAAATGTGACCGATATAATTTTGGATACAATGGCTGATATGCTTTAGCTGTAGATCTGTTTGATTAGTGATGACAGCGACAATAGCAACAGCCACAACACCAGCAACAACAAACACAACAATATCAACAATAACAACAATCATAACAACAACAAACATAATAACACTACCAATTGTGTTGAGTCAAAAGTTTTGTAATATTTCAGTAACTTTAATGTAATGAGCTGGGGGAATCGTTAGCACACCAGGCAAAATGCTTAGTGGTATTTTGTCCATCTTTACGTTCTGGGTTCAAATCCCACCAAGGTTGATTCTGCCTTTTTTTCCTTTCAGGGTTGATGAAATAAAATACCAGTTGAGTACTGGGGGCGATTTACTTGACTTAGCCTCTCTCCCAAAACTGTTGGCCTTGGGCCAAAATTTGACAGGTTCTGGAAGCTGGCTCTTGGTTAATTGGTTAACCATTGCTTCTGTACGTTTAGGATTGCAGAGAAATATTTCTCTCAGATTCATCATCATCATCATCATTTAATGTCTGCTTTCCATGCTAGCATGGGTTGGATGATTTGACTGAGGACTGGTGGACCAGTCCTCAACTGGTACTTAATTTGTTGACCCTGAAAGGATGAAGGGCAAAGTCAACCTCAGCGGACGTTAAACGATGATGATGATGATGATAATAATAATAATCCTTTCTATTATAGGCACAAGGCCTGAAATTTTGGGGGAAGGTACTTAATTTACCGACCCCAAAAGGATGAAAGGTAAAGTGGACCTTGGCGGAATTTAAACTCAGAACATAGCCGCAGACGAAATATTGCAAAGTATTTCACCCATCGCTACGTTCAAATTCTGCCGAGGTCGACTTTGCCTTTCATCCTTTCAGGGTCAACAAATTAAGTACCAGTTGAGTACTGGGGTCGATGTGATCGATTATCCCCCTCCCCACAAATTTCAGGCCTTATGCCTATAATAGAAAGGATTATTATTATTATTATTATTATTATTATTATTATTATTGGTGGCGGTGGTGCTGGTGCTGGTAGAATGGTGGTGGTAGTAGTAGTAGTAGTGAGGCCCTAAGAATCGGCAGCAATTCCTTTCACAGCTGCTGAAGTTCTCACCGATTATCAGAAGAGTTCTTTTGTGCTAAGATTCCAGTTTAAAAAATGTTGTTTTTTTTATTTTAGATTGCTTTTCTTTTTCTTCCTCCCCCTCCTTAAGTCATTGCTACCCCTTGTTGATATATTAAACAATTATCTCTACTAATCAACTTTCTGCAAAACTTGTCATACAGTGATTATTTGGGTGATAAGGAACCCCTATAAATTGGCTGTGTAACATCTACAGATATTCATTTTGCTCTGGAAAACTGAAGAAGATGATTAAGTTAGCCATTCTCTCCTGCCTTGTGCTTGCTGCGTTCGCAGGTAAGACAAATATTTTCATTTTTGTATTCGGTTTGCAAGGTTCTTGACGTGAACAGATTTCGTTGTGTCTTGGGAGGGTCATTATGTCAATGATGAACACATGCACTGGTTCAGTTTCACTTCTATATTGATTTCAAATTTTGGCACAAGGACAGTAATTTCAAGGGAGTTGATTACATCAATTCATTTTTGTATTCGGTTTGCAAGGTTCTTGACGTGAACAGATTTCGTTGTGCCTTGGGAGGGTCATTATGTCAATGATGAACACATGCACTGGTTCAGTTTCACTTCTATATTGGTTTCAAATTTTGGCACAAGGACAGTAATTTCAAGGGAGTTGATTACATCAATTCATTTTTGTATTCAGTTTGCAAGGTTCTTGACGTGAACAGATTTCGTTGTGTCTTGGGAGGGTCATTATGTCAATGATGAACACATGCACTGGTTCAGTTTCACTTCTATATTGGTTTCAAATTTTGGTACAAGGACAGCAGGTTCAAGGGATGGGGTGAGTTGATTGCATCAATTCCAGTGCTCAACTGGCACTTATTTTATTGGCCCCCGAAAGGATGAAAAGCAAAGTTGACCTCAACCGAATTTGAACTCAGAATTCAAGGATTGATATATATATATATATATATATATATACATATATACGACGGGCTTCTTTCAGTTTCCGTCTACCAAATCCACTCACAAGGCTTTGGTCGTCCCGAGGCTATAGTAGAAGACACTTGCCTAAGGTGCCACGCAGTGGGACTGAACCCGGAACCATGTGGTTGGTGAGCAAGCTACTTACCACATAGCCACTCCTGCGCCTATTAACGTAATTCTTAATTATTTCCCATTTAATTATCTTTTTAATCCCTGTCATTTTTGGCTTTTTTGCAGCTGATAAATGCCACCACAATGGCAAAACCTACAACATTGGCCAAATGTTTAAGGATGATTGCAACCTTTGTTTCTGTGGTGCAAACGGCGCAGTGAGTTGCACCAAGAAATTTTGCCCTCCAAATCATTCAGGTAATTTGATTTTTTAATTATATTTCTTTCTTTAATTCAAACTCTGACAGCTAATTGGCTGAGGGTCAGGATATTGGCCTGCCAGCTCAGAAATCTTGATTCTGGGCACTTTCTTTCTTTCTTTCTTTCTACTGTCCCTATCTTCCTTAACCTTTTAACATTTAAGCCAGCCATATCAGGCACAAATATTCTCTCTGTTTTACAATCAAACAACTAGCCAGATCTGGCCTCTCACACCTACCCTACAATGTCATTCTAACAATAAACAGCCACATCTTTGAAAACTCGATGCTATGAGACAATGCATGATTTAATTCAAAACAATGTGATGTTGTAATGATAGAAGTACTTAACTAACTTAAAAGTCTGTACTCTGTGCGTACTTTTAAACTAGCTCCTGCAGAGGACTAATTGGGTCCTGCAGACCAAAACTAAATAGCATGACTAAAATACGTCTATAATGACTGTATGCCCCAGTGGTGTTTGATCAGAGGTTAAGGACGGATGAGAATTAATTCTATGATGTTATGTTGAACTTAATTTTATCTTCCTTCAGTCACTACACAAAATCAGCCAAAGATGTTGAATGTCTCTTAAGGATTCTATTGAAGTTGGCAATATGGTTGCAATAATGATTCTAATGTATGTGTATGCATATATATATATATATATGTATATATATATGTATGTATATATATATGTATGTATGTATGTATATATATATATATATACCCGTCAGAGTGTAAGTATCTTGAGAGAAAAGCTGAACATTAGAAGCATCAGTTGTGGCGTGCAAGAGAGACGATTGCGCTGGTATGGACATGTGGTGAGAATGGATGAGGATAGCTGCGTGAAAAAGTGCCACACCCTAACAGTTGAGGGAACCCGTGGAAGAGGTAGGCCCAGGAAGACCTGGGCTGAGGTGGTGAGGCAAGACTTTCGTACATTGGGCCTCACCGAGGCAATGACTACTGACCGAGACCTTTGGAAATGTGCTGTGCGTGAGAAGACCCGGCAAGCCAAGTAAGATCGTTGCCAGTGCCCCTGGACTGGTTCTTGTGCGGGTGGCACATGCGATGCACCATTTTGAGCGTGGCTGTTGCCAGTACCGCCTGACTGGCTCCCGTAGGATTTTCGAGCGAGATCGTTGCCAGTGCCCCTGGACTGGCTTGTGCGGGTGGCACATAAAAGACACCATTTCGAGCGTGGCCGTTTTCGTGCGGGTGACACGTAAAAGCACCCACTACACTCTCTGAGTGGTTGGAGTTAGGAAGGGTATCCAGCTGTAGAAACTCTGCCAAATCAGACTGGAGCCTGGTGTTGCCATCCGGTTTCACCAGTCCTCAGTCAAATCGTCCAACCCATGCTAGCATGGAAAGCGGACGTTAAACGATGATGATGATGATGATGATATAATTTTTCATAGAAAACCATGTAATCGTTACCAATATAGCAAGAGATTTCACTGCAAAAAAGTCTAAATTAGACTCCTTAGAGATCGTTCTCCTTGTTTATATATATCCAAAGTTTTAAATTTTTAGATTTAAGAGAGAGATTTGACAGTCAAATATAGCTTTATACAGAAATGTTGGCATAGGAATAAATTACAATAATAATGGATATTAGCGTCAAATCTCTCTCTTAAATTTAAAAATTTAAAACATTGGATATATATATATATATATATATATATATATATATATATATATATATATATATATATATATAATTTTAGTTAAGGGCTACTGGAAATGACCAGTGCCAATGCTAGAAATAGGTGTCAAATACCTACAATCCACTCTACAATTTCTGTATGTGTTGACAGGTTATTCTGGAGAAGTCTGCCACCACAAAGGAAAAGTTTACAAAGTTGGAGAAGCCTTCAAAGACGACTGCAACAGATGTTTCTGTGGTTCCAATAATGTTATAGGCTGCACTAAGATGCTGTGTCCACCACATGGACAGATTGGTAAGGGAACAAATAAATTCTATCGTATCTCAGTCTTCTGTTAATATTTCCATTCTTTTCTAGGGTTGTTTTGTTAGAATGAAGGGCCAAGCTCACATCGTCTGCTCCCATTGAGGTATGGTCCCAGGTTTTCTAGGGGCCTCCATTTAATTATGCATTACACACACACACACACACACACACACATACACACATAGATATATATTTATACATATATATATATATATATATATACACGCACACACATAGAAGTATACACATATATATATTTAATGTATGTATTGACAGAATATTCTGAACAAGTTTGCCACCTCAAAGGAAAAGTATACAAAGTTGGAGAAACCTTCAAAGACGACTGCAACAGATGTTTCTGTGGTGTCAATGGTATAATAGCTTGTACTAGGATGCTGTGTCCCCCACATGGTCATATTGGTAAGGGAACAAATTTTAACATCTCTTCGTCTTCTGTTTATATTTCCATTCTTTTCTTGGATTGTTTCATAAGAATATTAAGTTGGCCACAGCACACAGTTTTCTAAACTGAGGAATGAGGGGCAAAACTGATTTCAATAGGATTTTGAATTGAGAACCAAAAAAGGGGTCGAAACTACCATAAGATATTTTGTCTCAAACTCCCTCAAATCTGCTAATGTTTTACCTACTATATATATATACATATATATAAATGTGTGTATGTGTGTGTTTGTGTGTATATATACATATATACATACATACATACATACATACATACATACATATATATATATATATATATATATATATATATATATAATTTAAAGGAAACAGAAAATAGAGAAATATTGATCAACAACAACTAACTGTTTATCTTTGTCATTACCTGTAATCTATGAACATAATGTGTTTGCATATGTAATTATACCTGTAGTATAAATGATACTTTTATCCCTTAGATGGTTATTCCAGCCTCTAACTCTACTAACTGATATATATATATGTATATATAATAGTTTCTTTCTACCAAATCCATTCACAAGGCATTAGCTGGCCCAAGGCTATAGCAGAAGACGTTTGCCCAAGGTGCACAGAAACATGTGGTTGGGAAGCAATAGATAATAAATTTCTTTTGGTGTCTGTCCACAAACCTACTCAAAGGACTTTGGCCAGCTACAGAAGAAGACACTTGCCCAAGGTGCCATGCAATAATAGTAACTGAACTCAAGGCCACATGATTGGGAAGAAAACTCTTTAACCACACATCCATACAAAATAATGGCTCCATTTATAGAATATCTTTATCTTATTCCATTGCAGATTATAGTGACAGTGGTGTGTGTAATCACAATGGCCAAGTTTACAAAGTTGGAGACAGTTTCAAAGATGACTGTAACAGCTGTTTCTGTGGAGAAAATGGCGTTGTAGGCTGCACCAAAATGGCCTGCGTCCACAGAGGTAGGTTTGGTGTTAGACCAATGCAAATTTTGCATATTAAACTATCATATAATCAGGGCCATCTTAAGGAGTGTTGATAGGGGCCTTGGGGGATCTTGAGCCCCAATTTTGATTTTTTTTGATTGTTTGGAAAATAATGGCCAATTTTTAAAATAAGCCTATATTCTTGTAAAACTGAACTTATACAAAGGTTTAATAATTCAATGATCCCTGAATGGCTATGCATTTCTCCCATCGATTAACAAGGCCATTGCTGTCAACAATTATGTTATCATATTATTACTGTCAATAATTATATAGCATGGAACCCAGTCATTCCTTTGTCCAAGGGTTTCATGGGTATAAGGGCCTAATTCTGATCTATGTATGCTATGGTTTGCTGTCAATAAATAAATACCAGAGGGCCCAGTCATTGATTTGTTTGGGGATCTCTTGGGTGTAGGGGCCTAATTCTGATCTGTATATTCTATGGTTTGCAGTTAATAAATAAATATTATAGGGCCCAGTGCATTGATTTATCCAGAGCAGTCATAGGTCTAGGGGCCCAGTTCTAATCTACAGCCATGGCCAAAAGTTTGGAACATTTAAAAAACAAATTATCTTGTTATACAATTCGATTTAATATGTAATTGTCTTTTGTCATCATCTGACAACACTTTGCTTATGGTTCTTTCAGGTTGTCTTTTCAAAAACAAATTGTATAAGACAGGAGAGACTTTCACAAATGACTGCAACAAATGTATTTGTGGAGCTACAGGACAAGCAGTTTGTACAATGAAGGGATGTATTCATGAATAGAACGACTGGTGAGTCTTCAACATCTCTTTTACTCTCTTACTTGTTTCAGTCTTTTGACTGCGGCCATGCTGGAGCACCGCCTTTTAGTCGAGCAAATCGACCCCAGGACTTATTCTTTGTAAGCCTAGTACTTATTCTATCCGTCTCTTTTGTCGAACTGCTAAGTTACAGGGACGTAAACACACCAGCATCGGTTGTCAAGCGATGTTGGGGGGGGGGGGGACAAACACAGACACACACAAACACACACACACACACACATATATATATATATGTATATATATATATATATATATATATATACGACGGGTTTCTTTCAGTTTCCGTCTACCAAATCCACTCACAAGGCTTTGGTTGACCCGAGGCTATAATAGAAGACACTTGCCCAAGGTGCCACGCAGTGGGACTGAACCTGGAACCATGTGGTTGGTAAGCAAGCTACTTACCACACAGCCACATAATGAGGGCACATGGCTTAGTGATTAACAACTGAATTATGTTATACAAAATATATCTTTATATTAAGCCTATATGTAACATTGATGTTTATCCTAAACATCCATGCTTGTTTCCAGGCTTTTCTTTAGCCCTTGTTTCACACATTCTGAGTAATGTAAAGCTTTCTTTTCATTGAAAATGAAAATTGGCTAATGTGTATCATATATAAGGCTCAGTTGCCATGGAAATATTCCCCATGTATAGATACTGGTTTCAAATTTTGGCACAAGGCCAGCAAGATTGAGGGCGTGAGTAAGTCGATAACATCAACCTCAGTGCTTAACTGGTACTTATTTTATCGACCCTGAAATGATGAAAGGCAAAGTTGACCCAGGAAGAATTTGAACTCAGAGCATAAAGATGAACAAAATGCTGCTAAGTGCTCTGCCCAGGAAGTTAATGATTCTGCCATCCTGCCACCTTTATACTGACAGATATTGTGTATTATAATTGTTAAAGTAGGCATCTGGCAAATGATAGAGGTACAGGGTTCAAATCTCTTCAGATTCTATTAATCTTTTATTAGAATGAAAGATCATAGAATCGGAAGAGACCTTAAAATGAAATCCCTTATATGCTGTTTGTATGATTAACTTTTCTCTTTTTTTTATATTTCAGGGGTTAGATTAAATTCCAGTGAGACCAAGAAAATTCCAGAATAAACCGAAGGGAAATTTTGGCCTGATTTGGAAAGGAACAATTCAAAGAAATAAAATTCCTAAAATATTGTTAATATTTGAATTTATTCATTTATTTTGTCGTCATCATCATCATTGTCATTTTTTTATTCATTTTCCATGCTGGCATGGATAGGAAAGTCTGATAGGATTCAAAGGGTTGATCGACCATAGATCCCCCACAATGTCTCCCTTTTGGCATGGTTTTCTTTGCAGCTGGATGTCCTTCATGATGCCAACCGCTTTACACAGTGTATTAGCTGCATTTTATGGTACCAGCACTGTAGAGGTTGCCTTACCATCTACAGGACCAGAGACTTCTCTTAAGTCTTACATTGCAGAATTATTCAATGAAAATAGCAGCTAGTGTAGAAAGGAAAGATTAGTTTGGGTAAAATAGAATTTAGATTAGAAAAACAAGAGCAGATAGAATATATATCTAAAAGAAACATGGTTCCAGAGAAAGCAGAGAATTGAGAAAAAATGGATGAAAAGAAACAAGTTACATAGGATAAAGCAACCACAAGACCCAATTGATAACAATTACATGTTGTCGAGGAAAGATAACAGCAGATACATAAATAACTTAGTAATGAGATACTCTTTTACTTTTTTAGTTGTTTAAGGCATTTGACTGCGGCCATGCTGGAGCCCAACCTTGAAGAATTTTTAGTTGAACAAATCGACCCCAGGACCTATTTCTTAAGTCTAGTATTTATTTTATTGGTCTCTTGGGCTGAATCACTAAGTTACAGGGACATAAGCACACCAACACCAGTTGTCGAGCAGTGATGGAGGGGACAAACACAGATAGACACAAAGACCCACACACGGATATATACATACACACATTCATACATAAATATATTCATACATAGATATATTCATACATTCATACATACATATACATACATACATACATACATACATACATATACATACATACATACATACATACATATATATATATATATATATATATATATATATATATGTATATATATATATTTATATCTCACATGATGGGCTTCTTTCAGGAATACTCAGAGCAATACCAGCTCAACTTCATGTTCCCAATGGTATGTTTATAAAGTTACGAAATCATGTAAAAAGAGGTTTATACTGAAAATCCAATTTTAATCTTTCTCTTAATTCTGCCAGAGAAATCAGTAAATATTCATAGCTGTTACTGTTTACTTTTCGAAGTGCTTTAGAAAATAAAAGATATTACAACCTGATTAATATGTTTGTATAACTGCGACGGTTATGAAAATGAGGGTTCCAGTCGATATGATCAACAGAACAGCCTGCTAGTGAAATTTATGTGCAAGAACAGCCTGCTTGTGAAATTTATGTGCACTCCAAATTTATGTACCCTTAACATAAGTTCTCAGAGAGATTCAGCATGACACAGAATGTGGCAAAGTTGGCCCTTTGAATTACCAGTACAACTCATTTTTGCCAAATGAATGGACTGGAGCAACGTGAAATAACATGTCTTGTTCAAGGACACAGTGCATCACTGGAAACCAAGCCCACAGCCCTACAACTGACTGCAGATTACCCTAACCACTAAGCCACACACCTTCATATGGTTGTATGAAACAAGACCCAAAATGTATATTAATCTTGACTTGTTTTTTATGGCAAATATTAGAATCTGTAATGATTATTAAGATCTGACAACAATGACGAAGAGCAATGAAAATATTATTTTCTACTCTAAGCACAAGGCCTGAAATTTTGGGGGAGGGGGCCAGTCGATTAAATCAACCACAGTACACAACTGGTACTTAATTTATCGGCCCCGAATGGATGAAAAGCAAAGTTGACCTCAGCGGAATTTGAACTCAGAACGTAAAGACAGATGAAATACCGTTAAGCATTTCGCCCCGTGTGCTAACGTTTCTGCCAGCTCACCACCTTCAGCAATGGAAATATTGACAGAGCTTATGTTGTATTTCGTTGTTGAGACATTAGAAGTTAAAAGACAATATGAGAAAAATATCACAAACTCAAACATCTGTAACAAGGGATCATTTCCTAAGATGTTAATCCTGACAATAAGACATTAATCCCATTGATATTAGATCAACAACAATGGATTCTTATACTAAGATGTTAACCCTATTCATAAGACATTAATCCTACTGATATTACATCATTAACAATAGATTATTTTCCTTGATGTTAATCCTGTTGATAAGCCATTAATCCTATTGATGTTCCATTTTGCTATAAAAGACCTGAAAACTACCAAAACTTCACCATTCTTACCAACCACAGGAAAACTACAACATGCTGACACATCTCTCCGTATTCTGCTTCTTTATTGCAGCCATCTCAACAGGTAAAGGAGATGTCAAAGAAATCCTTAATATCATATTCCACATTTACCATTTTTCTTTTATTCCTTTACACAATTCATCATCATTATTTCTCTTGTTCTTCATCATTTTTCGTTATCTCTTGAAGTTTTTAAGTTTTAACTACTTTGTTGTTATTTCAAATTTAACATTCTGTCAATGAAGTTCTCTTAGTTCCAAATAGGTATGTCTGGGTGATGTCGTGGCTGACGTTCTTGGCTATTTTTTAATTTTTACTACAGTCAGTCTTTTAAGATTTCATGCCACTCGTTATTCATTCATTAGAATACTAAATATTTTCTCAGTTCTTTCATAAATCTGGCAATAATAGATAGATTATACTTCACTGAAGAGGTCAAATAATACTGAAACATACTCAGAGTTGTCCCATTTGAAACAAAGACCAGATTTACTCCTCAATAATTCTATTTTTAGCTAATTTTAATTAAATCAGTCTCATCTTCCATGTATTTCTTGATTACACTGAATCATTTAGTTAATAATAATTATTTTCTTTCCCTATTATGACATATATCCTAATTAATTAAAATTCCTTGCTTGATTACATTAATCATTTTAGGTATGATTTTACTACATGTGATATAATTGACCAGTGTATATAATGACAATCTTGTGAAATTAAATTTATTTCCTCGTTTGTGACATTATTATTTTACGCAAGACACAATCAACAACAAGCTACTCACACATTTCTTATAAATAAATAAAATAAATGAAGTAATGTTTCTTTTATACATTTGTTTATTATTATTATTATTATTGGTTCTTTCAGGTGACTGTCGCAGCCTTAGAAGTATGCTTGGTGGTAAAAATCATCGTTTTGTTTATTCTATACGTTTCTATCTTTCTATCAACACACATGTGCGCGCGCACACACACACACACACACACACACACACACACACACACAAGCATATATATATATATATATATATATGTGTGTGTGTGCACATATATAAATGTATATCATTATTTAATGTTGTCCTTGCATGTTGGAATAGGTTGGATGGTTTACCAGGGTCTCATGAGCCACAAGACTACGCTGAGTGCAAATGTCTGTTCTTGCATGGTTTTTATAGCTCAAAGCCCTTCCTAATGCCAGCCACTCTACAGAGTGTACAAGGTGTGTCTTTTCATGACCCCAGCACAAGTGAGATGGCTCACAAAACAATGAAAAGGCCTTCAACTGAACGGAGTTGTAGTAGAGATGATGGTGGCTTTATGCTAGGTGTTGAACAACTAAAGTATGATAGAAAAACAGACACAGGTCTCTTGTTATACAGGAACAAGCTCCATTCACATTGAAGGGTTAGCAATTCTTTATGTGGCTGTCCTCATCCATACACATCACATGGCCAGACCAGCAGAGTCTTCTCTCTTGCACATTATATCTGATTCTGCTTATGTCCAATTTTCCTCTCAACACATCTGCACTGTGCAGTATATGCACACTGACATTAACAGAACACGAATCTCATCCAATCTAATCCCCTTTCCAATTAATTGGGTTGTAACTCTTTCTGTAGTTTTCATGATCTGAGCCAGCAAATTTTTTACTTCTCTGATTACTTCTACCTAGGACATTAACTTTACCTTTGTAACAATTGATCTATTGATCTCCTGAAACTGATTGGTTATTTTCATGACACAGCTCTATAAACTATTAATTATTGATCTGTCTAGACTAATTGGTTCCAGTTATTACACAGCTCTATAAACTATGAGTCTAAACCATCTGATATTATTTCTCCTTGTTATTTGGTCACAGAGTGTTACTATGATGGTAAATTATACCAAGCTGGACAGACCTTTTCTTCCTTCGTGGGATTGTGTACATGCACTCCGTATAATATGATTCAATGCAGAAGTAAGTTTATTTAATAATTTTTCTTTCTTTCTTCATTAAATAGCTGTCATGAGTTCAAATCTTAGTTTGGGTAAAACAAGTTGGAGATATTTCAATCAAATCAATACTTTTAATAATCAAGCTATTGATGAGTATTGATAAGTCAAGAAGACAAATCATCATCATCGTTTAACGTCCGCTTTCCATGCTAGCATGGGTTGGACGATTTGACTGAGGACTGGTGAAACCCGATGGCTACACCAGGCTCAACATATCTCTTAATTGATTTATGAATGCTTTCTGTTCATGAAATTATATATTCATTTGCTAATTACGATTAATTTCAATTTGATTAAACCCAAATTTACTTAATTCTTCCTTCTCCTTACATCATCAGATCGAAGAATGTCACACACACCCATCACCTGGTGATTTATAGGTCAAACATTGACCCTTATGATTTGCATGGGATCTGTGTACATTGTGTTAATGACTCTTATGATGACTTCATTATAATTTACCTCAGATTAATTAGAGCAGATAATACTTAATCATTATACAGTGTCTAATTTTAATTTGAATTAACTGGAGTAAATAATTAATTCTTAAATCATTTTATACGTTGATGGTTTTTATAATGTCTAATTTTAATTTATTTTGATAATTAATTCTTAATTATCATGCAAGTATAAATTAACATCTTTGTCATATTTTTAACAGTGGAAATTTGTGAACACAAAGGAGAATCTTACAGAGTTGGGCAAACCTTCAGGGATGATTGCAATGAATGTTCCTGTGAAACTAAAAATGTTGTTAAATGCACAAAGAAGTTATGTCTAACCACAGATATAGGTATTCTTGCCATTTATTCACCCCTTTTATTACCATACTTACTGACCACGTACTATCAATCATCATCATCATCGTTTAACGTCCGCTTTCCATGCTAGCATGGGTTGGACGATTTGACTGAGGACTGGTGAAACCAGATGGCTACACCAGGCTCCAATCTGATTTGGCAGAGTTTCTACAGCTGGATGCCCTTCCTAACGCCAACCACTCAGAGAGTGTAGTGGGTGCTTTTACATGTCACCCGCACGAAGGCCAGTCAGGCGGTACTGGCAATGGCCACGCTCAAAATGGTGTATTTTATGTGCCACCCGCACAAGAGCCAGTCCAGGGGCACTGGCAACGATCTCGCTCGAAAGTCCTTATCAATAATGATGACTAATTGTAGTATTTTATATATAAATAAGGTACATAATAATCACACATTCAAACATCCACATACATCCTTTGATACACACACACACACACACACACACACACAGAGTTGAAAGACTGATTTTATTATTGTCTTATAATACTTTCTCTGTTGCTCTTTTAGGTTGTGCTTATAATAACAAGATATATAAGATTGGAGAAAGCTACATGAAAGAGTGTAACAATTGTACATGTAAAGATACAAACACAGCAGTTTGTACCGATATGCCCTGCGTTCTTGACTAAAATATTTGGTAAGTCTTCAGCAAGATTGAGTATTCAGTAGTTAACCAAGTGACTTGATTTGTTAAAACAAGCAGTTTAATTATAATTTAGTGAATATCATAATTTTTCAGATTATAAACTTCATATTTAATGATCAATATATATTTTAATGTTTTAAAAAATATTTATATTTACACTTCATCTGAATAAAAAAAACATATGTATGTACATACATACAAATATACATACTTAATAAATAATGAATAATATATATAATATATATATATATATATATATATAAACGAGAAAAACATACACACACACAGATAGATAGATAGAGAGAGAGAGAGAGAGATCTTTCCCTCTCTCTCTATCATTAAATTTTTCTGTAGGTGTCTGTGTACACCACAGACAAATGTACTCTTAATTAATTCTCAGGAAGAATCAGTGTGACATAGATTCACTTTGGTTTACATCCTTCTGAGATATCCTCCAAAATACTGATGGTGATGCTGCTGGTGCTGGTGGTGGGTTAACATATAAGGCAATGTCCCAGCATGGCCACAGTCCAATATATGAAAGTAATAAAATAATAACAAAATACAAGAATGAGGGGCTGATATGAATAACTGCTGCTGTTTGCATAATTAACTTTTCTTTTTTCTTTATATTCCAGAGAAATGTTAAACTCTGGAGAGACCAGGAAACTTCTAGAAAAAACCAAAGAGAAATATTGATATGATTTGGAAACGGATAATTCTGAGAAATAAAATTCGAAAATATTAATATTTGTATTGATTTGTTTCAATTTTTATTGATTTATTAATTTATTGTGGTTTAAATGAAGCATTTTGCAATGGATTAGTTAAAATTATTTTTAAAATCCTGCAGAATATGAATTGAAAATAAATGAAAACAGAAGGGTGACAAAACAACATTTTACATTTTTACTTTGGATTTCAATATTTTTGGGCTAAAATGACTTCATCACGAGAAGATGGAAGATGGTAGGGAGTTGGTATCTATTAATATTTAATTTTATGTTGTTGTGTAACCCAACGTCAGATGTAATCTGATCAGGGAGATCTATGATGAGAGCCATTCCAACTGTGTTCAACATGTCTTTTATATTCATACACAATACATCCAAGACCACATCAGCCAATGTGTCTAACCATTTCCTTGATGATAAAGTGAGATATGAAGAAGATACAGTTGTTAGTTCTAGCAGATCCGTAAACCATGTAGAGACTCTTTCACTGCTGTTGATAGTGTTTTGTAACCCTAGGTCAATCGTATCTGAGTTGATCTACCATTTAGTATTGGTGATTCCATCTTTTATTCAGACACAGTGCATCAAAAACTACCTTAATCAATGAGACCTCCCTCTTTCAACATATTTCAATGTGATTTGATGGCGATTTGTCTGCTGTTTCTAGCAAGTCAAGAAACTGTGATTTATCATGTAAGCCGGAGGAGGGGGAAAGACATCCGTCCATCCGTCAGTCCATCTACCTATCTATTACCGAATACTGAATGTCTCTCTTTTCAGATCCGGTTTTCATCTATTTCAGTGCAAATAAACTTCATCGTCGTAAACCATATTAGATTACGCCAGGACACATGACCTAGTGGTGTTCTATTCGCAATTATAATTTCATCAAGATAATCGTAATCTGAAAAGTATCTCGAAAAAATTCTGTATAATTTCATTTTTTTAAAAATGCATTAAAGAGTCCTGTTTGGAAATGAATCTAAAAGAATTCTTTTCCGATTTTTTTTTGTTCGCTTCTGATAATCATAATCTACACCATCTAACGATATATCTCAAGAAACTTTCATTAAAAGCCATGTATTTTAAAGTTATGCAGAAGCAAAATCCAGATGGCGTCTCACTTCTATTGTTAATTCCATCAATCTAAAGGTAATACATTTATAATTTTGGTCATAAAAAAGTTTAAAAAGTCCCGTCCTGGTAATGATAATTAATAGAGTGATAGTGTTTATCATGAATTATCAAATAATCGTCTTTTAAAAACATAATATATACAAATCCTAGACTATATAAAGTTCACCAGAAATTATTTAATTATATTGAAAGCAGAGTTAGTTCCCCTTGTCAGTTAATTGGTAAATTTTTTCAATTCCGTTTGTTTCCTGTTATTGTTTCACGCGCACCTGTATTATTTGATCGGTTCCACATTACATCTGATATTTTAAGAGAAAACACAATTAAATAATACACGTGATTGGTAATTAACTGCGTAAAGAAACAGATACAGTATTCTTTATTATGTTGACCTAAAAAATCTAAATCAACGTTTGTAAAAAAAAGAAAAAATCTAGACATTCTCTTGAAGCTGTCATTGTCCACTTAAAGTTTTCATTACTTCAACATATTGTCACATCTTCCTCATTGACTCTCTCTCTCTCTCTATATATATATATTAAAATGTAAGTATTATATTTATATAAACATTTCTATTGTATACGTGTCAGTTCACGTACATCTCTTTGTTTCGGTGTATTTAATATAATTCACGCACCTCGAATGTTACCTCGGGCATTTTGATTGTAGATTATACATTTAAGTTGACAAAAAAATTGAGGATTATTCCACCCTTTCTTTTCCAGAATTTGTTAAATTAATAGTTACAAAACAAAACAAAAAACAATTTCCAGGCCTTTAGCAAACAACAAAAATTCGACCTCTGATTTTTTAAAATCAGATTCTGCTGGTATCTTTGGGAAAATTTCATTTCCATAAAAAAGAAATATTCATTAAAAAAATTCCAGACGGGAAAGAGAGGAATAGTCCCGACATAAATATAATCAACGTCAAAACGTATGAGGAAACAAACTCGAGCTGCGTGAAATATCTGCCCTTACTTGGTTTTTTTTTTCTTTTTCGCATTAATTTCCGATATAATCGTAATCTACATCATTTGAAAGGTATTTGTAGAAAATTTCGTTTAAAAATATTAATTTTTCAGAAAGTTATGAGTAAACAAAATCGAGTTATGGGGGGCGGGAGACACTTGTCTGGTTGTGCCGAGAGTGTATGATTCCAAACGTAGGAATCCATAATTTCTGTTGATTCTTATAAAACATTATATCTTAAAATTAATGGAGTTGGGGTTAGATGCTGTTTATAATGAAATATTTATAAGTTTCCAAACTGTTTTTATAGTTTCTTCCTTGTGTATATAATAGTTTCCGAAACGAACTTTCGTTTCGTTATTTCAGACATCCAGTGATGTTTTTTACATGTTTCCCATATTATCAAAATTACGTAGTAATTCTTCTGCAGCCCTTTCAAGTAAACTTGCCAACTTTTCGTCGGGCACATGCTCATCCAATTATTCACGCCATATTGCCCTTAATAGCACTAAAATAAAACCTTCACTCAAGTCACATTCACCAGAAAAATAATCTATTTAATGTGAAATTCACACACATAATAAACATTTAATGATCCACAAGGGGAGCCTCTATAAGCTGTCTCACGGATGAAGGAGCTGAAATTAAAACCGTAAGGCCTGGATTAATAAAGCTACCAAAAGTAAGTTAAATATATACACCCGCCCTGTTAGAAGTACTGGCCAGATTTCTTTTTAAATAACACCTCACTGTCTTGAAAATGGATGAATACATTGAATAAATCGAATTCGTTTGAGGTAAACGTTTATGTCTATTGTTTATCAATATTGAAATATAAGTCAGCGAGGTGGCAGATTCGTTAACACGCCGGGCAAAATGCTTAGCAACATCTCATCTGTCTATACGTTCTGAGTTCAGATTCCGCCGAGGTCGACTTTGCCTTATCGACTTTCCTTCTTCCCTGAACTTGCTATCCTAGTACCAAAATTTAAAACTAATACTAAAGGTTGTGAAATTTCCTCTGTTGAATTTGTCATTTTTCATCCATATCTTATATCATATAATATATATTGTTTCTTTCATATTTCAGAATACGGAATACCAGATGATTACTCCTTTGAAAATAATTTTTACTCTGAATACATAATATTTATGCTATTTTAAAGACTTGAAAAAGATATTATAGAGGAGAGATGTATGTTATACAGGACGGAAGTCTGTCTTAGAGTATCCATGAAATATTTCATCTAAATGAGACGATTTGCAAAGTTTCTCAATTCAGTTATTTTGAATAATTTTTCAAGTTGGACGTATTTATATGAATTTTGCAGCATTTTCATGCATCGACAAAGATCACAGTTGATGGAAATATAGAAGAAATAAATATTTGTGAGGAAAACTTTTTGTATCTTGAGGCAAAGCAAGGAAAATTATGGAAAATACATTATGCGATGTTTGTGGAAAATCATTCTCTGGACACGAGGACTTGATTAAACACATCTGCCACCATGAATTTGTAGCAGGGAGACCACATCACTGTGACATCTGTGGTAAATCATTCTCCAGGAGAAGCAACTTAATTATTCACAGGCGTATCCATACAGGAGAAAAGCCATATCCTTGTGATATCTGTGGTAAATCGTTTTCTGAAAATGGTGTTTTGACTAAACACAAGCGCATTCACACAGGAGAGAAGTCCTATCACTGCGATATCTGTGGTAAATCCTTCTCTAGAAATAGTAACTTAACTACTCACAAGCGTATTCATACTGGAGAAAAATCATATCACTGTCATATTTGTGGTGATTCATTCTCTCATGGAAATAACTTGACTAAACACATACGAATTCATACAGGAGAGAGACCATATCACTGTAATGTCTGTGGTAAATCATTCTCTCAGAATGGTCACTTAACCCAACACAAACGCATTCATACAGGAGAGAAGCCATATCACTGCGATATTTGTGGTAAATCTTTCTCAGGAAATGGTGAATTAACTAAACATAAACGCATTCACACAGGAGAGAAACCATATCACTGTGATATCTGCGGTAAATCATTTTCTCGGAGTGATCATTTAAGTACACATAAAGACATTCATACAGGTAAAAAACCATGTTACTGTGATATCTGTGGTAAGT
Source organism: Octopus bimaculoides (assembly GCF_046866305.1). NCBI lineage: Eukaryota > Metazoa > Mollusca > Cephalopoda > Octopoda > Octopodidae > Octopus > Octopus bimaculoides. The sequence goes on from NC_142954.1 coordinate 1,903,995, forward strand.
TCTTGTCTGGGAGCAGTAACTTAGCTATTCACAAACGAATACATACAGGAGAGAAACCATATCACTGTGAGATCTGTGATAAATCATTCTCTCAAGGTGGTGACTTAATCACTCACAAACGCATTCATACTGGAGAGAAGCCTTATGACTGTGATATCTGTGGTAAATCGTTCTCTGCAACAAGTCCTTTAACTAAACACAAACGCATTCATACAGGAGAGAAGCCATATCATTGTGATATTTGTGGTAAATCATTCTCTGGAAGTGGTAACTTATCTAGACATAAGCATATTCATACAGAAGAAACACACTATGACTGTGATATCTGCAGTAAATCATTCTCTCAAAAGAGCCAGTTAGCTACACATGTACGTATTCATACAGAAGAATAACAGTCAATATCAAAAGACTTTCTATGAAAAAAAATAATTTCTACAACAATAAATAAATATATTCAGAATAGAAAGAAGATGTAACAGTGGGATAAGAGACTCTCCAAACTTTGTTACACCACAACTATATATATATTGGGGACATGATATATTATCAATAAAAAAACTTTCAAAATACCAATGTAAATATTGTATATATTGTAATTGAAGCCGGTAAGCTGGCAGAATTGTTAGCATGCTGGACAAAATGCTTAGTATTTTGTCTGTCTTTACATTCTGAGTTCTATATTTAAGAGATGAGGAATTATTTACATTATTTACATTTGACGGATATTTGTCCTCATCTTGTTTGTTGTTAACACAAAAATAGGTTGCTCTGAAGTAGAGAGCAATGCCCATATGTGTTAGAAAGATCGATTGACCTCTTCCGTCCTTGTCAAGGAGAGACGGTTAGCACTCCCCTTGACAAGGATGGAAGAGGTCAATCGATCTTTCTAACACATATGGGCATTGCTCTCTACTTCAGAGCAACCTATTTTTGTGTTAACAACAAACAAGATGAGGACAAATATCCGTCAAATGTAAATAATGTTTACATTCTGAGTTCAAATGTTGTTGTGGGTCGATAAAAGAAGTACCAGTAAAGTACTAAGGTTGGTGTAACTGACTTGCCCCATCCTCGAAATTGCTGGGTTTGTGCCAACATTTGAAACCAATATATATTCTTATTTCTAGATGGGAGAAAAGATATTAATCTATTTGACATTGTGGGGAAATTGCTGAGAAATGTCTTCTCATATATCACAGCTAAGACCAATGTACTGTTGTCCCTTTTCATATTAACCCATCTGAGATGGCCCTTCTTGTTTAAAGTGATCTAAGTTTAAACCTTTCTTCAAAATTTCATGTTAATTTGTTTCAAACACCTGTTTAATTATGACTGAGTTATTTTACAAAATTCTTCATTAACTTTAAAATTTATTGATACAAAAGTAGTGTATTTTAAAAGAGGTATGGTGACAAAAGAAAAAAACCTAATGTTAAAAATAAATTGTTTTTGGGTCAGCCAAAGTGTTTTGAGTGGATTTGGTTGATGGAAACTGAAAGAAGCCCATCGTACATACATATATATATATATATATATATACATCATCATTTTCATCATTGTTTAACGTCAGCTTTCCATGCTGGCATGGGTTGGATGGTTTGACTGAGGTATGGAGAGCCAGGATGCTGCACCAGGCTCCAATCTGATCTGGCAAGGTTTCTACAGCTGGATGCCCTTCCTAATGCCAACCACTCCAAGAGTGTAGTGGGTGCTTTTTACATGCTGCTGGCACGAGGGCCAGTCTGGTGCATTTCATTAAGTAGTTCATCAATTGTGATTGAATTAAGGAGTATTAGAGGTTGAGGCTGGGTCTGTTGTTGTTGTTGTGGCGCTTGTCGTCGTTGTTACTGTTGAAAAGCATTTGAAGGGAAAACATTGATTGATGGTACTGGTAACGCACCCATACACACGTGTACATATGAACATAGTCATTTTATTGCTACCAGTCACAGAATTATTATCAAGTTTGTGAATTCGCAAAGAAGGTAAGAAAAAATTTCCACCATTGGTATTTTGGGTTTACAATTTGAAATTTTCCGAAATACACATTCAGAAAGGCTTTTTCAGCTGAGAAGATTCACACAATAATTTTTGTTTCTCTTTGAGCAAAGTTTATACAGAATTCCTTTTGTGTTTAATTAAAAAGGCATAACTTTGAAGTAATTGAAAAAATTTGCTTGAAATGAAATCAAAATACATAATTTTAAGAAATTGTTACACTTACTACAATATTCTGCCTTAGAATTATTGTGAATTTCAGTGCTCATCTAGATTGTTTTGAAGCCATCCTAAGCATCACAGTCTGGCGACAGACCCGAATATAGCACCAGAGTACTGAACCTAAAATTTATAAATTTATAAAACTTGGTTTCTTATGCCACAAATGACTTGCCCTGTCGTTATATATATCTAATTCATTATAAAGTGTTGGTTAAATTGTTCTTATTCAACTGACATTAGTGTAAGATCACTCAACGAAGTATATCTTTAAGGCCAGTGTACTACGGAGTATTAGTACAATAATGAATCTCTACCGAAAAGGAAAACTGGAGCAATCATTGCTGAATTTACAATTTGATTGATCTAATGCTAAACAGAAGAGAATTGCAAACTAAGTTTCGCAGTTCAAGGAAGGTTTTGCAGAGTCTTTGACTCCCTCATTGGATGATCTAGGACTGCCAACCAGTGCAGCAAAGTTTGATCCAAAGATTTATGGAAATCAGAAAATTGACTTCTCGTCATAGAAACTGGGCCCATGAGCTTGGCTAGGCTTTAAAAGGGTGCATAAAAAAAAATTAAAAAAATATTGAAAACAATGGAAAGGATTTCATTGAAAAATTTAGGCTAAGGTTTCGATTCCTAGCTAAGGACCCAAGGAATGATTTCTTACAGGGGGTTGCTCCAACCCAAGAGACACTACGTTAATGCATTTACAATCCTTAAATACTTTTTGAATTTGGAATTCCAACAGTAAGAAGAATATTTTAGGTTCTGCAAATAAAAGACACCAATGTGAGGAAATAATTTTTTATTTATTTTTTTATGCTGCTTAAGTCATAGAAAAGTAAAAGGAAATATTATTTGCAGGTATCACTGTTTGATAGGAATGGCAGTTTTGGAGATTGTTAAATGTTGAAATAGATGATATTCATTGAATTTCCATTATGTGGGGCCAAAACTTTTGGGTTTCACACACTAGATCCAACTTTTTTTTGAAAATGTGTTCACAACTAGGTACAAACATGTGGTTAAGAAGCTTGCTCCCCAAACATGTTGGTCTTGGGTTCAGTTCCACTGTACTACATCTTGGGGAAAATGTCTTCTACTAAATCCCGAGCCAACCAAAGTCTTGTGTGAGGATTTGCAAGGCAGAAATTGAAAGAAGGTTAGTGTGTGCATATATATGTGTGTATGTGTATATGTATCTTAGTGTTGGTCTCCCGCCATTGCTTGACAGTCGGTGTTAGATTGTTTACACCCCAGTAACTTAGCGGTTCAGCAAAAGAGAGTAATGTACTAGAATTTAAAAATCAGTACTGGGGTGATTTGTTTGATTAAACTATTCAAAGCTGTGCTCCAGCATGGCTGCAGACCGGTGACTGAAACAAATAAAAAAAATTAAAATGTAGTTGTTTGGGCAAATTACGAAGATACACCTCACATTAACGTGTTACTTCCAAACTATAATACAGTAATACCTCACTTTACGAGACCCCGAGCTTACGAGTTTTATTTTATAATAAATATAAAGATTCAAATTTAGAACGAAGTGCAAAAGTTTCTACAACCATAACAAATGCTTCTGCATGTCACCAAGAAATTTACAGAAAGTGAAAAAAAAAAAAGCTTCTACTACGCAAAAAACCTCGACTTCTTTTTTTTAAAGAAATCTAAAAGTCCGTCTACGAGTGCTTGTGAATCGGCGATCACGTCTACAAGTGATGGTATGCTCAAGTCTAGTACGAGTGGAAGTGATTCAGAAAACAATAATAATAATGATATTTTTTATTATAAATGGTCTTGACATTCTTTTTACTTTACATAAAATGTTCTTTACATTCTGCTGTTGTCTTAACGTCATTTATTTACGAGTATTATAAATTTTATAGGTAAAATATTTTTCTGGGAACGAATTACGATTTATAAGATTGCTACTTTGGAAAAATATTGTTCTGCTCTACGAGTTTTCGCTTTACGAACGGTCTCCAGAAACAAATTAACTCGTATATAGAGGCATTGCTGTATATTGCGATCTTTCGGAGAAACTATATAAAAACTGAAAGTACTTGTTCGGCAATTTCCATAAAATCTTTTATTTTTTTCACATGAATATTTTATGTTTGTGCATTTTTGTATGTGTGTATGTATGTATATTTGCTTATATAAGTGTACGTATGTATACGTTTAGGTGCATGTATGTCTATTTATTTTTGTATTGTGTTTCTATGATAAGATATGATAAGAATTTCAACATGAACTTAATATTTTTTACTGTTACTTGACTGCTTTGCGTGTGGGAACTTGAGAGGGGGGGAAAAAGCGCGTATTCAAAACCGATTGAAATAAATTATATGCATAAACACTAACGTGGCAGACGGGATACATTTTTTTCGGAGTCGCGACTGAAGTAAAAAAAAAAGAAAGAAATGACCTATAAGCGTTGATATCGATAATACATATTAAGATAGTAGTATTGCTGATGCCGATAATGGTGAATATGAGGAATTACTAAATAAGCCACTTTAAATACAAATTTTACATTAAGTTCCCCAGACTGATGTTAAAAGTAGAGTTATTTCCCCTTGTTTACTAATTGCTAAATCCAATTAATTCTGTTTATTTCCTGTTATTTCATACACTTCTATATTATTTGATCAGTTCCACTTTACAACTGATATTTAAGAGAAAACCCAGTTAAATATACATGGTTGGTAATTAATTGTATAAAGAAATAGATACGACATTCTTTATTATATTGACTTACAAAGCATAAATTAACGTTTGTTGTAAAAAATCTAGAAATTCTCTTGAAGCTGTCATTGTCCACTCTGACTTCCGTTCTCACTCCTTCAACATATCGTCACATCTTCCCCGTCGACTCTCTCTTTCTATATATATATATATATTGTAATATGTAAGTATTATATTTATATAAACATTTATATTGTAAAATCACGTACGTTTATGTTTATTTTAATGCTTCCAATAAACTGAAAAATGAACATTACCGAAGGGAAGAATGTTGTTTTATTACGTTCACCTTTTTCGTTTTCCTTTCAAAATTCCATTCTAGTTTTCGATATTCCTTATAATTTGTATTTCATAACGGCAGTTTACTCCTTGGATTAAATGTCATTTACCTTTATTTCTACCAAAGAGAATACTGGCGTAATTCCAAAGAAATGACCAATGTATAAAAACATCATACCTTACTGAAAATACCGATACCAGTCGTAATCGTCATCACCTGAAACATGAAATAGATAACTATCAGCATTCTTTTACGTTGATCCCAAAAACGTTTGATGCAAACATCTAGAAATCATATTACCCATTTTGACTTTAGTTCTGACTCTTGGACATACTGTCGCATCTTTGTTGATTCTTTCTGTGTATATATAGTAAAATGTAAGTATTGTTCGTTATGTTCAACAACAAAGTGGAAACAAAAACATTTTCACGAAAGTTAATATATTTTTTTCTACTCCAGGCACAAGGCCCGAAATTTGTGAGGAGGGGCCAGTCGATTAGATCAACCCCAGTACGCAACTGGTACTTAATTTATCGACTCCGAAAGGATGGAAGGCAAAGTCGACCTCGGCGGAATTTGAACTCAGAACATAAAAAAAAGTTAGGGTATTGTCTTAAGAATCAACGTATTTCGTTTCATTTCAAGATTCCATTTTCGTTATTTTCCACGTCATAAAGTTTGGATTTCTGAACTAGAAAAACAGGTTTACATTTATCAACGTTAGGGCGACGACCTGGCAGAATCGTATCCCGCCGGGCGGAATGCTTAGCGACATTTCGTCCGTGTTTATGTTCTGAATTCAGATTCTGCCGAGTTCGAATTTCCCTTTCATCCTCTCGGGTTCGATTTAATCGACTCATCCCCTGCCCCCAAATTGCTGCCCTTGTGGCAAAATTTGAGATCAGCATTTCTCATCGTCAGCTCAATACTTTGTTAAAGTACCATTTCGAGTAAACTTGATAACTTTTATCGAACGTCAGTAATTCAAAATGATAATGGTCTTCTTATTTCATTTTATAAAGTTGGTGAAACATCAATATTGTATTTGCCACCAAATTGTCTGAAATCAGTGATTAAGAAGGTTTAAAAAAAACACTAGTTCGTTCTCTAAACTATGACGTTCAGAAATCTAATACCAAAACACAGTTAAACATTTAGCAGGATTTTGGTATCTGCCCTCAAATATTCAATATTTACCTCCTTGCAATAGTCTTAATGCAGCTCAAGCGTCGGCCAAACAGTGTAATGGGTGATTTTATGTGCCATCTGCGTGACACTAGTATCTGCTACGACTGCGATTTTGCCGGCCCGAGGGTCTTCCTCTCAAGCACAACATAATGCCAATGGTTTCAGTCATTGCCTCCATGAGACCCAACGCTCAAAAGCAATTCAGCGTCTTTGCCTCCATGAGGCCCAACGCTCGAAAGGAACTCGGTCTCCTTGCCTCCATGAGGCCCAGTGCTTATATGTATATGTTTGTGTTTGTCCCTCACCATTGCTTGACAACTGATGTTGGTCTGTTTATGTCCTCGTAACTTAGCAGTTCAGTAAAAGAGACCAATAGAATAAGTCCTGGGGTCAATTTGTTTGATTAAAGGCAGTGCTCCAGCATGACTGCAGTTAAATGACTGAAACAAGTAAAAGAATAAAAAATACAGTGGATAATTTCAGATGTTTAGCTACAAGTTCATATCTAATTTATCGATATAAAATTTCCATTGTCAAATCAAAGTTCTATCTATATATTGTCCTTTTTTCTTTATTATTTCAGACTATCTGACGACATTGGTTAAAAGAATTTCTAACTGCAGATGTATCAGAACATATACAATCCTGTTTATATAAATCTGTGAAATATTTTCTCTCAGTGAAATTATTAGCAAAATTTCTCTATTCCTGATGAATAAAACTCTATGATGCTACGGGATTTTTATCAAACTTGGATTAAGTTGTGAAAGAATTTGAAGCAATTTCAAACAGCAACAAAGATCACAGTTGATGGAAATATAGTGGAAGACATATTTGGTAGGACTAAAATATCCAAACGAAAAAGAAGAAACATGATGCAAAATGAATTTTGTGAGAACCAGTATCAATGCAAAACAGAAACACAAAACATTGGTTCCCCTAAGGAGAAGCTGAAGGTTCAAGGGAAAACAACGTATCAGTGTGATATTTGTGAAAAATCATTGTCTCAAAAAGGTCACCTAATTACCCATAAGCGTATTCATACTGGAGAGAAACCATATCACTGTGATATCTGTGATAAATCATTCTCTCAAGGTGGTTATTTGACTGAACACAAACGCATTCATGCCGGGGAGAAGTTGCATCACTGTAAGGTTTGTGGGAAGTCGTTTTGTAGAAGTAGTAACTTAGCTATTCACAAGCGTATTCACACAGGAGTAAAACCATATCGTTGTAATATCTGTGGTGAATCGTTTTCACATGGAAATAACTTAACCAAACACATACGTATTCATACAGGAGAGAAGCCATATCAGTGTGATATCTGTGGTAAATCATTCTCTCAAAATGGTCATTTAACTGGACACAAACGCATTCATACTGGAGAGAAACCATTTCATTGTGATATCTGTGGCAAATCATTCTCTGTAAATGGTGAGTTAAGTCAACATAAGCGCATTCATACCGGAGAGAAGCCATATGACTGTGATATCTGTGGTAAGTCCTTCTCTCGAAATGATCATTTAACTATACACAAAGATATTCATACAGGAGAGAAGCCCTATCACTGTGATGTCTGTGGGAAATTGTTCTCCCTCTCAAGTAACCTAACTGCTCACAAACGTATTCACACAGGAGAGAAACCATTTCACTGTGAGACCTGTGGTAAGTTGTTTTCTCGAAGTGGTGACTTAACCACTCACGAACGCATTCATACAGGAGAGAAACCATATGATTGTGATATCTGTGGTAAATCCTTTTCTGTAACAAGTCAATTAACTAAACACAAACGCATTCATACAGGGGAGAAACCATATCATTGTGATATCTGTGGTAAATCATTTTCTCAAAACGGACACTTAACTCAACACAGACGCATTCATACGGGAGAGAAACCATACAAATGCGATATCTGTGGTAAATCATTTTCTCAAAAAAGTCACTTGACTATACATGCTTGTATTAATACAGAGGAGTAGTCACTCTATGCAGAGGAAAAAATGTCTTTAATAATAAATATATTCACCAGAAAGGAGATATAACAGTGGGATAACTAACTCCCCAAACTATGTTGTATTTTATCATAATAATATATTTGTGAGATAAATGATATTTTTAATAAAAGCATTCATAATCATCATATATGTTCTATTTAATATATTTTCAAGTATGGCTGTGTGGTAAGAAGTTTGCTTCCCAACCACATGGTTCCAGGTTCAATTCCACTGCATGGCACCTTGAACAAATGTCTTCCATTATAGCTTTGGGTCGACAAAAGCTTTGTGAGTGGATTTTGTAGATGGAAAGTGAAAGAAGCCTATAATATATAGATCATCATTATCATCATTTAACGTCTGCTGGCATGGATCGGACAGTTTGAAAGGAGCCGGCCAGGCAGAAGCCTGCACCAAACTTCTGTGACTGTTTTGGCAGGATTTTTACAGCTGGATGCCCTGCCTAACACCAACCACCTGTCCACCCACAACAGACTCCTCTCACTTTCCATCATTCAAATCCACTCACAAGTTTTTGGTTGACCCAGGGCTATAGGAAAAAGCACTTGCCTTATATATATTTATATATACAGGTGTGGCCAAAAGTCACCCGACAGTAAATCAAAATTCCATAAATATTATCTGTTGTTCTGTATTGACTCAAATGGAAAAATGTGTCATTCAAGGACTTCAGTTTGAACAATTTTCATGATGTTTCATATTTAGATGCTTTTTATTAAATTCATTCAGTTGTTAAACATAATTAAAGCTTGGAATTAAATGAGTTTGATTTACTGTCAGGTGGCTTTTGGCCAACCCTGTATGTGTGTGTGTATATATATATATATATATATATATATATATATATATGAGATTTTATGTATATATATCCTGCGAAAGAATGACTCTGTTGCCTACTTTCTCTTTTTCTGTGTTCTATTGTATCACTTGTGGAGGCGCAATGGCCCAGGGGTTAGGGCAGCGGACTCGCGGTCATAGGATAGCGGTTTCAATTCCCAGACCGGGCGTTGTGAGTGTTTATTGAGCGAAAACACCTAAAACTCCACGAGGCTCCGGCAGAGGATGGTGGCGAACCCTGCTGTACTCTTCCACCACAACTTTCTCTCACTCTTACTTCCTGTTTCTGTTGTGCCTGTAATTCAAAGGGTCAGCCTTGTCACACTGTGTCACGCTGAATATCCCCGAGAACTACGTTAAGGGTACACGTGTCTGTGGAGTGCTCAGCCACTTGCACGTTAATTTCACGAGCAGGCTGTTCCGTTGATCGACTGGAACCCTCGACGTCGTAAGCGACGGAGTGCCAAGAACAACAGGGGCTTACTATTTCTAGCAGATCGAATGATCGTGTAGAAGTTCCCTAGTTTATGCGATACTTAATAGTTATTTCGTTTGGTTGATGAGGGATACAATTATAGGAGCAAGATGATAGTAATAGATATTTCTAGATATTAAATTCAAATAACGATAAACGTAAACAAACAAACGAGGTTTGCTTTTAGAAGCGTTGACATGTCTTAGAAAGTTAAAGAAGTGATTTTAAATTCTCAATCGCAGGATAATGCTAATAATATAGCCTGAACAGGATAAACTACCCCTATTTTGCAGAAAAAAGTGTAGGCGGTTAGCTATGAGATATTTCTAAATGTTTTAAATTCTGCTACCGGTATTATTGAGACGAGGGGAAAATTATCAAACGACACCGCCGAGCACATGTCAACAGTCCAAACCAAACCGAACTACAGAGAAATTTCTAAACCTTTTAAGAATTCTTCGAGAATTAATAATGGAAGACGATAATCCCTTGGACACTTCTCACACTACATTAATTCATGATATAGATACAATTAATAAGACACGCAGTGAAACATTTATTAAACAAGAATCAATACAGAGAAATATTAGAGAATTCTGTTCTGGAAATGAAGTCTTCACACATCAGGAGGAGATCCATAACAGGAATAGATCGTTCCACTGCGAAACATGTGGCAAATCGTTCTCGCAGAATTCCCATCTGGTTGTTCACGTACGCAGTCATACTGGAGAGAAACCATTCCATTGTGAAATATGTGACAAGTCTTTCGTTTCCAGCAGCAGTTTAACCAAACACCAGATATTACACACTGGAGAAAAGCCATTCCACTGTGAAATATGTGGGAAATCGTTTACCAATAATTCAAACCTTGTTGTTCACAAACGTAGTCACACTGGAGAGAAACCATTCCATTGCGAAATATGTAAGAAATCTTTTGTCGATAACAGCAATTTAACGAAACACAAGATAATTCACACTGGAGCAAAGCCTTATTCCTGTGAGGTATGTGGGATATCTTTTGTCTATAATACTAATTTAAAAACTCACAGAATAATACATAGTGGAGAAAAACCGTTCCATTGTGAAATATGTGGGACATCTTTTACCAATAACTCGAATCTAATCATCCATATACGAAGTCACACTGGTGAGAAACCATTCTGTTGCGAAACATGCGGGAAATCTTTCGTTGATAACAGTAGTTTAACAAAACACAAACGAATACACACTGGAGAGAAACCTTGTCATTGTGAAATATGTGGAAGATATTTTGCATGTAACAGTATTCTAACGAAACACAAACGAATACACAGTGGGGAAAAGCCGTTTCCTTGTGAAATATGTGGGAAATCGTTCTCTCAGAATTCAAATCTTGTTATCCACAAACGTAGTCACACTGGAGAGAAACCATATAATTGTGAAATATGTAGGAAATCGTTCTCTGTTAATTCGCATCTCGTAATTCACAGAAGAAAACACACCGGAGAAAAACCTTATGATTGTTGTATTTGCGGGGAATCTTTCGTTTCTAGCAGTAATTTATCAAGACACAAACAAATACACGTTGGGCGGAAGCCTTTTAACAGTGAAACTTGAGAGAAATCGTTCTCTTGTAAATCTAAAACTATATATTTGGTCCGAGTGATTGCCATGTATAGTTTCCCATGCCACCGATCTGTCTCCATCGGAGGAGATTTTTCATGAAATATAATCTTTCACTTGTTTCAGTCATTAAGCTGCAGCCATGTTGGGGCACCTCCTTGAAGAATTTGTTGTCGAATGATTCGACTTCAGTACTTTTTTTTCTTTTGAGCTTGGTACTTATTTTATCGTACTCTTTTGCCGAACTGCTAAATTATGAAGACGTAAACATACCAATACTAGTTGTCAAGCGGTGTGTGTGTGTGTGGGGGGGGGGGGAGGGACAAAACAACGGTACACACATACACGACGGGCTTCTTTCAGTTTCTGTTTACCAAATTCACTCACAAGGCTTCGGTCGACCCTAGGATATACTTGCCCAAGATGCCACGATGTGGGACTAAACCTGAAGCAATGTTATTGGGAAGCAATCTTCTTACCACATGTCCACGATCGGAAATAATCTTGTAATTCCCATGTTATTGTCGACCACGTCTACTCCCATGTGGAGGAAACACTTTCACTTGACTATTTAGAAAATCCTTATTTGTAGTTGTTGACTAATAAATATACAATAATCAAAAAATTCTAGCCATGTTAAAATATGTCTGGATGCCCTTCCAGACATGTACACACACACAAGGAGGTGCTGGGAAATTCCTGGTTTTGGGTAAAAGAAAATATGGTAGGATCAGTTAATTATTCCCCTCACAGATTCAAACACTTATTGCAGTGGTCCTTCAGTTTTTCTAAGCCCTGCAAAAAGAACTCGGAAGGTTGGGCCTCCAGCCAGGCCTTTCATGATACCCTTAAAGCCAGGAACTTTTCAGCCCCCTTGTATGTGTATATATACACATATATATAAGTAAGATCACAAATGGGCTGAGGTTCACTATAGCTGTTTCAGACATATTTTTTATTGATGAATAAATCAATTACATCATGAAAAAAAATTCAAATCCAAAATTTAAGATTTGGTTCTTAACAGTGATGATCAGAGATTCAATTGGATCCTGCAATTAATTAATTAATTATATATCTATATGATGTATATAAATAATGTGTGTGATGGCGTGAGCTCTATAAGTAATTTTAACCCTTCTGATTCCAAGTCAAGTTTTGTAGTATCATGGTCCATTCAAGTAGGGTGTTGTTGACTGAGATGTATCCAGATAGAGGTATTCCTTGAAGAAATTTGTTCCAGTCTCTTTAGAAGGTGATGGGATCTTTTTCTTCTTTGATTTGTTTGGGACCATGTTAAATAGAGCAGATATATTGATGAAACTCTAGAAGACCCAGAATATCTATAAGATATACTGACATCTTCTTATGATGTAATCAAATATTACCTTTCATGTTTGTGTATTTCTAATACAAGAACCATTTAATGATGGAATCTCGGATTTATGAGATTGCATTATTCAGATATTTAACCCACAATATAAAAAAAAATTTTTTAATTAATAGGAAATTTTTCCCCTTCTAAAAATATGTTAAATGATATATATATATGAGCATTATGAATAAATGTTTTTATTGAAAAAATCACAGTGGTATAGTATTTTGTTGTAATATTTTGGGATGGTCGGGGTTTTTTTTGCCAATACAGGCATTATACATTAATTCTTCACTTCAGATTTATTTTATTATTGTTCTTAATATGTGTGTGTATGTAAGGTTTTTCTATCTCCAATTTGAAATGAGGTTATATGCCCCGCAATCAGAGTCCGGCGAGCTGATGTACGAATACATTAATTTCTACGTAGAATGCTTTTATAGTTCTTCATGAATGCAGATATGTGTAGTTGTCTCCCCTGAGAAAATGAATTAATACAGATGTCACAGTGACAGCATTTCTCACTCTTGTATGAATGTACTTGCAGCATTAATTTAACTGAAACCACTTTGAGGGGCAGTGAAATGGCTTCCCTTTTATATGAATGCATATGTGTATCAATAAGTAATCATTTTCAGAAATTAATTTACTTTCGATATCATAGTGATATGATTACTGTTATCTATGAATACGTTTGTGTTTAGTTAAATGAGGATTCTGAGAGAATGCTTTACCACAGATATCACAGTGATATGGTTTCTCTCCTGTATGAACACGTTTATGTCTTGTTAAAGTACATCCATGAGAGAATGATTCTCCACAGATATCACACTGGTATGGTTTCTCTCCTGTATGTATTCGTTTATGAGTAGTTAATGTGTTACCAGCAGAGAATGATTTACCACAGATATCACACTGATATGGTTTCTCTCCAGTATGAACACGCTTGTGAGAAGTTAATTCATCATTTCGAGAGAATGATTTACCACAGATATCGCAGTGATGTGGCTTCTCTCCTGTATGAATACGCTTGTGTCCATTCAATTGATCGTTTCGAGAGAATGATTTACTACAAATATCACAGTGGTATGGTTTCTCTCCTGTATGAATACGTTTGTGCTTTGTTAATTCGCCACCCTGAGTGAATGATTTGCCACAGATATCACATCGATATGGTTTCTCTCCAGTATGAGTACGTTTGTGTTTGGTTAACTGATCATTTTGAGAGAATGATCTTCCACATATATCGCAGTGATATGGCCTTTCTCCAGTATGGATACGTTTGTGAGTAATTAAGGTACCTTTTTGAGAAAACGATTTACCACACACATCACAATTAAACGGTTTCTCTCCTGTATGAATACGTTTGTGTTTAATTAAATGATGTTTTTGAGAGAATGATTTACCGCAGATATCACAGTGGTATGGCTTTTCTCCTGTATGTGTGCGTTTGTGAGTAGTTAACTCATCATTTCGCACGAATGATTTACCACAGATGTCACAGTGATGAGGTTTCTCTCCTGTATGAACACATTTGTGCTTAGTTAAGGGACCATTTTCAGAGAATGATTTATTGCAGATAACACAGTGATACGGTTTCTCCCTTGTATGAATGTGTTTGTGAATATTTAAGCTGCCCCTTTGAGAAAATGACTTTTTACACAGGTTACAGTAGTTTGATTTCCCTAACAACTTTGGCATCTCTTCAGTAAAATATATGGATACTTTTCTTCTCTTCTGTTTTATAAATTATTCCTAACAAATATTCCATCCACTGTGATCAATACTGATATTTGAAGATGTTGTAAAGTCCTTTGTAAATGCATCCAAATTTCCTTAGAATGCAAAATCATCTTGAACACATTCTGCAATGAAGTAAGGAAATGTTGCTAAATGATATTTCAATGTAATTCACTGTAGCTTTATATATAGTTATATCAGTTCAGTTATTCCAATGTGATGTGAAATCCTGAAACAATAAAAGAACGGTATCAAATACGGAAGATAATTCATATATAACACATGAGCATACATATGGCGGTGGGGACGCAATGTTAGTAACCGGAGTAAAATGAGTAATCTCTTGATTTCTTGCTATTTTCTCCCAACCTGTGTAATATTGTCATCTAAAAGTCTATCGTGTGTGTATCTATCCTATATAGGTCTTTAGTTTTGTGTTGAAAAGAGATCTTATGGCATCTTAGCTTGGTAATAATGCCCAGTAGGTCCGCTTCGAGGTCTTTGATTCTGGATGGGAACCTCCTGGATTTGATCCCGTACGTATTGGCTTCTGAAGATGGCGTGGCTTAAAGTCATAGAAATATGTCTTCCATCTCATCCGCCTTATGAAGGGTGTTGGTATATTTTTGTCGAATAACCGAGGTTGTATTCGTGATTGTGCAAATGCGCGCAGCCGACGGTACAGCCATCTAACACAGACCATGTAGTGGTCTTTTGCAAAACATTATGTCCCGGGGAAGTAAAGGATCGTCAACAGATCATATTAGAGCAGTAATATATTTATAGGAAGTTAATTACATGTTCGATCACAGAGTGACCAATTATTTCGGATCTATAAAGCGCTTAGCCTTATAGACGGGTCGCCGGACTCTGATCGCGGGCATATAACCTCTTTCCAAATTGGATATAGAAAAACCTTACACAAACACACACACACATATGCTTATATACATCTATACACTCCCATTTGTTGCCGATTGTTGATTTGGTTTCCATGTGATCAAGAGATGAATTAATACCGATACTACTTAGTAGCAATATCAAAAGTTTCCACTTTCAATTACGAATGTGCAATTACATAGATGTTAAGAAATATTAACTTTCTCTTTCTGTTGATGTTAAGATGTAGGGAATATCGAAAATTAAGAGTGGAGTTTCAAAGGGGAACGAAACGTTGAAAGTAATTAGACAACTTCCATACCTTCAGTAACGTTTATCATCAAAATAAGCTTCAAAATAAACATACGTACTATGACATGTATACAATGTAAATGTTTTACGTGCATATAATACTTATATATTAATATACAGAGAGTGTCAACGAGAAAGATGTTACGGAACTAAAGTCAGAGCAGACAATAACAGCTTTAAAAGAATTTCTAGATTTTTACAACAAACGTTGGTTTATATTTTTCAAATCAACATAATAAAAGAATGCTGTTTGTATACCTTTGCACAGTTAATTATCAGTGATATAAGTTCAATTCTATCTGTTAAAAGGATGGGTGTGAAACGAACACTAAACGATCGATTTTACAAGTCTGAAACAATAAATTGTCAGGGGAAGTAACTCTATCTTTTGAAGACAAGTCTGTCACTCTCTTTGGAGTCAGAAGTAAGGCTGTTGCGAAAGAACCAGCATCTTTAAGTCATTTTAAACCTCTCCGAGTCGAAAGCATCATGTAAGCTCTCAAGTCATACTCGCTTGTGAATGTCCGTTAAGCTTACATACATACACACACAGTGGAGGCGCAATGGCCCAGTGGTTAGGGCAGCGGACTCGCGGTTTCGATTCCCAGACCGGGCGGTGTGTGTGTTTATTGAGCGAAAACACCTAAAGCTCCACGAGGCTCCGGCAGAGGGTGGTGGCGACCCCTGTTGTACTCTTTCGCCTCAACTTTCTCTCACTCTTTCTTCCTGTTTCTTGTATAACACTGCGATGAACTGGCGTCCCGTCCAGCTGGGGGGAACGCATACGCCATAGAATCCGGGAAACGGGGCCCATGAGCCTGGCTAGGCTTAAAAAAAAAAAACATACACACGACTCTATTTTCCATCAGCCTTTATTTAAATAAGTCCTGGGGTACTTTATATAGTTTATTTGATAATTCTTCTTCATTATTATTATCATGTTGAGAAGACTCGTCAAGCAAAGTGAAATCGTGGTCGATGCTGGTGAAACTATAGCACTATTATACATTTTGGAATGTATAATAGAGTCCAGAGATGTGTAGCCAAACAAGTAACCATCTGTCCATCACTTATTATATCTCTCTCAGCATTGATACACTAGTTTTGATGTCAAATGTCTGATTTGATTGAACTCTGCTAGATTATCTGCCATCTTTCCAGCAACTTTGGTCACTTTTTTGAAGTCCATACCTCAACTAGCCATGGACATGCTTATAAAATAATAATTAAAAAAAAACAGTGCAGCACCCATGGCTTTCAGAAATATTTGTTCATGTGCTCAATTAGTGAAGCGGGGAATGAACAAAGTGTTGACTGCAACCTTCAAAATTTTCAGGTTTCCCCAAATACACCATCACTATTCCTGATGTTCCTATTCCTCTATTTCCTCTTTGTCCCTCTATTCCTGCATGCATTTCTGGGGACATTTTGTGTTTTTTTGTGTACAGTGCATGGACTTTTAGCTTTCATTGCTGTCTTTACTGCACTTATATGTCTGCTTTCTATTTCCTCTTTTAACTTTTTCCAATGAGCACATTATACAATAAACTTATAAGACAGTTGATGATTTGGGAGAATGATTTACTACAGATAATGTAGTGATGTAGTTTCTATGCTGAATGGATGCATTTATGGGAAATTAACTCAGCACTTTGAGAGAATGATTCTCTGCAGATATCACTTTGACTTTCTTTTTCCTCTGTATGAATGCATTTATGATTAGATAAGTGATGGTTCTGAGAAAATGATTTGCCACAGATATCACAGTGATATGGTTTCTCTCCTGTATGAATACGTTTGTGACTAGTTAGGTTTTGATTCTGAGTGAATGATTCACCACAGATATCACATTGATATGGTTTCTCTCCTGTATGAATACGTTTGTGAGCAGTTAAATGATGATTTCTTGAGAATGATTTACCACAGATATCACAGTGAAATGGTTTCTCTCCTGTATGAATACGTTTGTGAGTAGCTAAGTTCTCTCTTTGGGAAAATGATTTATCACAGACATCACAATGATATGGTATTTCACCTGTATGAATGTGTTTGTGTTTAGTTAATTCACCACCTTGAGAGAATGATTTACCACAGACATGACAATGAAACGGTTTGTCTCCTGTATGAATGTGTTTATGTTTAGTTACATCACTACTATGAGAGAATGATTTACCACAGATATCACACTGATATGGTTTTTCTCCTGTATGAATGCGTTTATGCGTGGTTAAGTTATGATTTTGAGAGAACGATTGGCCACAGGTACCACACTGATATGGCTTTTCTCCTGTATGAATACGTTTGTGTTTAGTTAAAGTACTTCCATGAGAGAATGATTTATCACAGATATCACATTGATATGGCTTTTCTCCTGTATGAACATATTTGTGTGTAATTAAATGATGGCTCTGAGTGAATGGCTCACCACAGATATCACAGTGAAATGGTTTCTCACCTGTATGAATACGTTTGTGATTAGTTAAACCAGATGTTTGAGAGAATGATTTACCACAGATATCACATTGATATGGTTTCTCTCCTGTGTGAATACATTTGTGTCTAGTTAATTCACAACTGTGAGAGAATGATTTACCACAGATATCACATTGATATGATTTCTTTCCTGTATAATACATATGTAAACTGTTAAATGATGAATTTGCAAGAATGATTTACCACATGTATCACACTGATGTGTATTTCTTTCCTGTATGGTTTGTGGGTCTTTAAGCTTCTACAGATATCACAATGATAAAATTGTCCTTCTGTATGAATAT
Source organism: Octopus bimaculoides (assembly GCF_046866305.1). Taxonomy (NCBI): domain Eukaryota; kingdom Metazoa; phylum Mollusca; class Cephalopoda; order Octopoda; family Octopodidae; genus Octopus; species Octopus bimaculoides. The sequence goes on from NC_142954.1 coordinate 1,922,446, forward strand.
GCTTTCTCTGAGAGACTGATATTTTTTGCAGATATTACAGTCACATGATTTCCATCACTTATTTGACAACTCTTCAAGAGAAAAATAAATCAATTCTTTATCTTTTGTACATCATTAGCTTTCAATAATTTTTCTTTTTTACCAAAATATATATCTTCTAATTTAGTTGTTATAAATTATTCTTCATAAATATTCCTGCAGCTATATTTCCATCAACTGTAATCTCTGCTGTCATTTGGAAATATTGCAATCTCCTTTGTAAATCGAATCCAAGTTTATTTAGAATGCAAGATTGTCTCGTACGTGTTCCAGAGAACAAACACAGAGAAATGGTGTTTATAATCTCACCCAATAGGAAATATTTTACCTCAGTTTCCTATTAAACGCGGTTATATCAATTCTGTATAAAATCTTCCTATGGTCTTTAAAAGATGATGAATATACTGGTGATGTTTCTGTTGTAACAATTCTATTATTCCATTATTCTGAAATAACAGAAATAATATAAGATAGAGAATACATTTAAACTGTAGAAATGGCAACAAGGAATATTTCCTACATTTCTGTATTTATAAATTATTGATGCAAAACTTTATTTGAAAAATTAATCTCATCAAATCTGTCCCCTCATATGCCATATCTAACTTGTATACATATTACTCTTTTACTTGTTTCAGTCATTTGTTAAGCCTGGTACTTATTCTATCGGTCACTTTTGTCGAACCGCTACCTTACGGAGACGTAAACACAACACCGGCTTCCAAGCAGTGACTGGACACACACACACACACACACATATTTATATACAAAGGGTTTCTTTCAGTTTCCGTCCACCAAATCCTCTCACAAGGCTTTGTGTAGCCCGAGGCTATAGAAGACACATGCCCAAGGTGGGATCTGAACCCGGAACCATGTTTACAGTAAATTAATTTGTATTTTTTTCTAAACCTGGCAATTTTTTAATTAAAAAATTCTTTTAAAATTATTGAACCTTCTGTTAATTTAATGGACCATTTTAGATTTAAAAAGCCATTAGTCTTAACTGAGTCCCTTTGAATTTATCGAGGGCTTTTTAAACTCTGTAACCCTAGATTTTATGGCATACTCTTTTATTATTTTGCTTTGATTTAGCAAAATCGTAGGGGGTCCCACTCGGTCTGAACCCGTTCCTAGTCACGGCAGGATTATCTATGATAAAAGTCCTGCTATGAGTTGACCTGGGGCTAAATGACAAGAACAACAACGGAACATAAAAGTATATACAAACCCATAAGAGAACTGCTAGAAACAGCAGCTAAAAATGTGACAGGGTAGTCACGGTTGAGACACTATTGTCTGTAGGTTTAATCAAGGAGGCTTCGCTTCGACTTTACACATCGATATGAAATAACAAATATTGATATTGGGAAATTAATAAGAGGAAACGGTGTACGCAGTGTCGAGAAAGGATGGATCTGATTGGTTAAAATTAGAAAACATTTCGTTTTTCTTTAACCATTGCCTGCCAAAAACTTTAAGGGGTGCGCTTGCACGCCCCAGTTCCTGAACTTAGGGCTTCTTTCAATTTCCGTGTGTATGGAAGCATGTATGCATATATGTGCACGTGTAATTTTGTTGTTTCTAAGTAGAGTAATTACGTCAATATTATTAACACACGCACTGGTTCAATTCTACTCCTTTATTATAAGTTAATTGGTTAAATACCCAACTAACCAATCGATTGTTTGTTTAATTTGGTTAAACAGTAAGTCGTTTGTTTTGTGTTTGTCTGTCAAAGCACTTTCACTGTTGCTCCCAAACCTTTTAGTGACTCTCCTTAGATATAACAAAATTTGTTTCAACACACGAATTCACAAAAGAATCGTGAAAACCAGATACAAATACGACGCACATGGAATGGTTAAAGAAAAACAGAATGTTTTCTAATTTTAACCAATCAGATCCATCCTTTCTCGACACTGCGTACACCATTGCAACCGTTTCCTCTTATTAATTTCCCAATATCAATATTTGTTATTTCATATCGATGTGTAAAGTCGAAGCGAAGCCTCCTTGATCAAACCTACAGTCAATAGTGTCTCAACCGTGACTACCCTGTCACATTTTTAGCTGCTGTTTCTAGCAGTTCTCTTATGGGTTTGTATATACTTTTATGTTCCGTTGTTGTTCTTGTCATTTAGCCCCAGGTCAACTCATAGCACAACTTTTATCATAGATAATCCTGCCGTGACTAGGAACGGGTTCAGACCGAGTGGGACCCCCTACGATTTTGCTAGTTCAAAGCAAAATAATAAAAGAGTATGCCATAAAATCTAGGGTTACAAAGTTTAAAAAGCCCTCGATAAATTCAAAGGGACTCAGTTAAGACTAATGGCTTTTAAAATCTAAAATGGTCCATTAAATTAACAGAAGGTTCAATAATTTTAAAAGAATTTTTTAATTAAAAAATTGCCAGGTTTAGAAAAAAATACAAATTAATTTACTGTAACCATGGTTACGGGTTCAGTTCCCACCTTGGGCATGTGTCTTCTATAGCCTCGGGCTACACAAAGCCTTGTGAGAGGATTTGGTAGACGGAAACTGAAAGAAACCCTTTGTATATAAATATGTGTGTGTGTGTGTGTGTGTCCAGTCACTGCTTGGAAGCTGGTGTTGTGTTTATGTTTCCGTAAGGTAGCGGTTCGACAAAAGTGACCGATAGAATAAGTACCAGGCTTAAATGACTGAAACAAGTAAAAGAGTAATATGTATACAAGTTAGATATGGCATATGAGGGGACAGATTAGATGAGATTAATTTTTCAAATAAAGTTTTGCATCAATAATTTATCAATACAGAAATGTAGGAAATATTCCTTGTTGCCATTTCTACAGTTTAAATGTATTCTCTATCTTATATTATTTCTGTTATTTCAGAATAATGGAATAATAGAATTGTTACAACAGAAACATCACCAGTATATTCATCATCTTTTAAAGACCATAGGAAGATTTTATACAGAATTGATATAACCGCGTTTAATAGGAAACTGAGGTAAAATATTTCCTCTTGGGTGAGATTATAAACACCATTTCTCTGTGTTTGTTCTCTGGAACACGTACGAGACAATCTTGCATTCTAAATAAACTTGGATTCGATTTACAAAGGAGATTGCAATATTTCCAAATGACAGCAGAGATTACAGTTGATGGAAATATAGCTGCAGGAATATTTATGAAGAATAATTTATAACAACTAAATTAGAAGATATATATTTTGGTAAAAAAGAAAAATTATTGAAAGCTAATGATGTATAGAAGATAAAGGATTGATTTATTTTTCTCTTGAAGAGTTGTCAAATAAGTGATGGAAATCATGTGACTGTAATATCTGTAAAAATATCAGTCTCTCAGAGAAAGCATATTCATACAGAAGGACAATTTTATCATTGTGATATCTGTAGAAGCTTAAAGACCCACAAACCATACAGGAAAGAAATACACATCAGTGTGATACATGTGGTAAATCATTCTTGCAAATTCATCATTTAACAGTTTACATATGTATTATACAGGAAAGAAACCATATCAATGTGATATCTGTGGTAAATCATTCTCTCACAGTTGTGAATTAACTAGACACAAATGTATTCACACAGGAGAGAAACCATATCAATGTGATATCTGTGGTAAATCATTTTCTCAAACATCTGGTTTAACTAATCACAAACGTATTCATACAGGTGAGAAACCATTTCACTGTGATATCTGTGGTGAGCCATTCACTCAGAGCCATCATTTAATTACACACAAATATGTTCATACAGGAGAAAAGCCATATCAATGTGATATCTGTGATAAATCATTCTCTCATGGAAGTACTTTAACTAAACACAAACGTATTCATACAGGAGAAAAGCCATATCAGTGTGGTACCTGTGGCCGATCGTTCTCTCAAAATCATAACTTAACCACGCATAAACGCATTCATACAGGTGAGAAACCATTTCACTGTGATATCTGTGGTGAGTCATTCACTCAGAGCCATCATTTAATTACACACAAATATGTTCATACAGGAGAAAAGCCATATCAATGTGATATCTGTGGTAAATCATTCTCTCAAAGTTGTGAATTAACTAAACACAAATGTATTCACACAGGAGAGAAACCATATCAATGTGATATCTGTGGTAAATCATTCTCTCAAACATCTGGTTTAACTAATCACAAACGTATTCATACAGGTGAGAAACCATTTCACTGTGATATCTGTGGTGAGTCATTCACTCAGAGCCATCATTTAATTACACACAAATATGTTCATACTGGAGAAAAGCCATATCAATGTGATATCTGTGGTAAATCATTCTCTGTTGGCAGTACTTTAACTAAACACAAACGTATTCATACAGGAGAGAAGCCATATCAGTGTGGTACCTGTGGCCAATCGTTCTCTCAAAATCATAACTTAATTACTCACAAGCGCATTCATACAGGAGAAAAACCATATCGATGTGATATTTGTGGTAAATCTTTCTCTTATACTAGTGATGTAACTAAACATAAACGTATTCATACAGGAGAGAAACCATATCAGTGTGATATCTGTGGTGAATCATTCACGCAGAATCAAAACCTAACTAGTCACAATCGTATTCATACAGGAGAGAAACCATATCAATGTGATATCTGTGGTGAATCATTCACGCAGAATCAAAACCTAACTAGTCACAATCGTATTCATACAGGAGAGAAACCATATCAATGTGAAATCTGTGGCCGATCATTCTCTCGGAATCAGCACTTATCTAACCACAAACGTATTCATACAGGAGACAAACCATATCACTGTGATATCTGTGGTAAATCATTCTCAAGAAATCATCATTTAACTGCTCACAAACGTATTCATACAGGAGAGAAACCATATCAATGTGATATCTGTGGTGAATCATTCACTCAGAATCAAAACCTAACTAGTCACAAACGTATTCAGACAGGAGACAAACCATATCACTGTGATATCTGTGATAGATCATTTTCTCAGAACCATCACTTATCTAATCACAAATGCATCCATACAGAGGAAAAAGAAAGTCAATGTGATATCTGCAGAGAATCATTCTCTCAAAGTGCTGAGTTAATTTCCCATAAATGCATCCATTCAGCATAGAAACTACATCACTACATTATCTGTAGTAAATCATTCTCCCAAATCATCAACTGTCTTATAAGTTTATTGTATAATGTGCTCATTGGAAAAAGTTAAAAGGGGAAATAGAAAGCAGACATATAAGTGCAGTAAAGACAGCAATGAAGGCTCAAAGTAGATGCACTGTACACAATAAAAACACAAAATGTCCCCAGAAATGCATGCAGGAATAGAGGGACAAAGAGGAAAGAGAGGAATAGGAACATCAGGAATAGTGATGGTGTATTTGGGGAAACCTGAAATTTTTGAAGGTTGCAGTCAACACATAGTTCATTCCCCGCTTCACTAATTGAGCACATGAACAAATATTTCTGAAAGCCATGGGTGCTGCACTGTTTTTTTTTTATTATTATTTTATAAGCATGTCCATGGCTAGTTGAGGTATGGACTTCAAAAAAGTGACCAACGTTGCTGGAAGGATGGCAGATAATCTAGCAGAGTTCAATCAAATCAGACATTTGACATCAAAACTAGTGTATCAATGCTGAGAGAGATATAATAAGTGATGGACAGATGGTACTTGTTTGGCTACACATCTCTGGACTCTATTATACATTCCAAAATGTATAATAGTGCCATTGTCTACCTGCCGACTTGTGTTGCCAGTCAGCAATCAATTGCTGCATTTTATCCAGTTCAAATTAAGGGAAAGATCTGTAGGGTACTGGATCTATTCTTGTATCTTAAGGTACATCTTCATGTTGTCTACATGTTGTACCACACTAACATGTTTCTGTTTGGCATCTGTTTCATTAATGTAAGCAACAAGGGACCAAGAACAGATCCCTGTGGCAGATTTAATGGCATTGCATAAGGTGCAGAATGACTTCTTCTTTTCAACAAAGTCTCTCAAAAATCATTTTTTCACTGGGCACCAACGTATTCACACAGAAGAGAAACCTTTTATTATAAGTGAAGTGTGTAATATTCTGTGTGAACTGCCACAATCATTTGTCTTCACTTTTGTAAGTACCAAAATCTTGAATGGTAACCTCATCATTCTTTGTATATATTTATAATGTGAAATCTAAATAAAGCTGTTTTACTCTTTTAAGTATTCTTCTATCTTTTCGTATGTACAACATCTAACCAAACCTTGCATTGACCCAATCATAAACTAAACAATTCATAGACACAATGATGAATACCAAAGTGATATCCATTTGTTCCATATGGAAAAAGTAACAGATACTGTAGAGCATTGTAGGAGTGGTTTTTATCACTTACGCGTTGAATGGAACAATCTCTCCACTTTATAATTATATCCCATTTTCCAGTTTGTTCACCTGCTAAAATTATAGCTATCACATTAATCTCTGATGCACCAAAATGCTTTGAATGCTCAGCTGGGGGCATTCCATCAGAATTGATCACCAATTGAAAATTTCTGCTTTCTGTATTATCAAGGGTACATTTGAAACTCCTGATATAATTATTATTGTTATGAAGCATTTGTTGAAGTTGTTGTGTTATGTCAAAGTGAAGTCCTTCATGAGGATTACACCTTATTTCAGCTTGCTTTTGCATGTTGTTAATGAAATAAACTTGCAAAAATTTATGGTCTTCATTTTCTAGTGGTAAAATGCTTCCGATTCGATGATATACTTGACCTTGGGTTTTGAATGTGGATATAAACCCTCTGTCATTCACAGTATTTGTTCCAAATAAAGTCGTTTGGAAAGCATTACTATATTGTTGTATTTTCTGTAGAAAATGCTCTGAATGGGTGGGGGTGGGGGGGGGGGGTAAGTTCCATGAACAAAATTTTTCCATTCTTCAAGAGGATCAGGAAAGAAAGGTAGCGCAATTTCCCTCCTCCTCATCATCATCGTTTAACGTCCGCTTTCCATGCTGGCATGGGTTGGATGATTTGACTGAGGACTGGTGAAACCAGATGGCTACACCAGGCTCCAATCTGATTTGGCAGAGTTTCTACAGCCAAATCAGATTGGAGCCTGGTGCAGGTGGTTCATTTAACCATTTTTTACCACCACAGTAATAGCATTGGAGAGACATTGAGTCAATTTCAGATAGCTTCCGCTATCTGGGCGACCAAGTTAGTAGTGGGGGTGGGTGCACTGAAAGTGTAGCTGCTAGAATAAGAATAGCCTGGGCAAAGTTTAGAGAGCTCTTACCCCTGCTGGCGACAAAGGGACTCTCACTCAGAGTAAAAGGCCGACTGTATGACGCATGCGTACGAACAACCATGCTACATGGCAGTGAAACATGGGTTGTAACTGCTGAGGACATACGTAAGCTCACAAGGAATGAAGCCAGTATGCTCCGTTGGATGTGTAATGTCAATGTGAATACCCGTCAGAGTGTAAGTATCTTGAGAGAAAAGCTGAACATTAGAAGCATCAGTTGTGGCGTGCAAGAGAGACGATTGCGCTGGTATGGACATGTGGTGAGAATGGAGGAGGATAGCTGCGTGAAAAAGTGCCACACCCTAACAGTTGAGGGAACCCGTGGAAGAGGTAGGCCCAGGAAGACCTGGGCTGAGGTGGTGAGGCAAGACCTTCGTACATTGGGCCTCACCGAGGCGATGACTACTGACCGAGACCTTTGGAAATGTGCTGTGCGTGAGAAGACCCGGCAAGCCAAGCAAGATCGTTGCCAGTGCCCCTGGACTGGTTCTTGTGCGGGTGGCACATGAGATGCACCATTTTGAGCGTGGCCGTTGCCAGTACCGCCTGACTGGCTCCTGTAGGATTTTCGAGCGAGATCGTTGCCAGTGCCCCTGGACTGGCTTGTGCGGGTGGCACATAAAAGACGCCATTTCGAGCGTGGCCGTTTTCGTGCAGGTGACACGTAAAAGCACCCACTACACTCTCTGAGTGGTTGGCGTTAGGAAGGGCATCCAGCTGTAGAAACTCTGCCAAATCAGACTGGAGCCTGGTGTTGCCATCCGGTTTCACCAGTCCTCAGTCAAATCGTCCAACCCATGCTAGCATGGAAAGCGGACGTTAAACGATGATGATGATGATGATGCTGATTGGTTTTGTAATCGAAAGCAGCAACACTCCATTGCTGACCTGACTTACCTTTGTGATGCCTAATTCGGACCTTTACATGTCTATTTGCTTTTTTTTTGTGCTGTTTCTTGCTTACAATGTTATGCTATAACTGGTATGTGATGAATGAAGATGGTCTCACGTTTATCACAACCAGTGAGAATATTTGCTTCAATGCAGTTCATTATAGGTTTGTGCACAATTAGTGTTGCCTTCCTTGAACCATTTACTTTCATTTTATGGGACAAACAAACACACAGACAGACAGAATCTCTCTTTTGTATATACAGATATATAAAAGTTCAAGATTCAAATGAATCAGGTGCTTAAATAGTAAAGCACTGGGTTGTGTCAAAAACAAAATTGTATCCATGTATGCTACAAAATCAGAGTAACAAATACCAACATACTGAAGTACAGACAGATTATTATTCCAGTTGTATATACAACTGCACCTGACTGAGTATGCTATGAGTCTCAAGGCTGTAGGAACATACATTGCAGCAATTGTACTGCACTTGATAGGCTCCAGAACCATGCTAATAGCAGGTTCTGAGTAAGGTAGATAATAAATAAACAGCCAGAAAAGGATTTACCACAGATATCACAGGGAAATGGTTTCTTCTCTGTATGTGTTTGTGGCTAGTTAATTGATATCTGTAAGAGAACAATTTACTACAGATATCACAGAGATACTGTCTCTCTCCAGTATGAATGCATTTGTGACACTGAAACAAGTAAAAGAGTAAATATAAATAAAATGGAAGCATACAAAAATAAACATTATTTTCCATCTTTTTGTTTCATTTTGAAAAATGAAAATTTATTTCATGATTTATTGTTGTTTGCATTTTGAATTATTTTTGTTTACATTTTGAACTGTTTATGTATACTTGAAGGCACCAAAACCTTTTAAGTGCTTAGGGCCTCTCTGGGCCTTAATGCAGCCCTGCTGATATACTTCCCTTCTGTATGAATACGCTTGTATTGACTGAGTTTACCTTGTTCTGAGAATGACTTTTTGCAGATGTCACACTCATATGATGATTTTCCTAATTCTTCCAACATCGCTTCAGGACAATACAAGGGACAAATGGGGTTGGGGACTTAACAAATGATATTACATGAATAAATATATTATAATTTCGGATGAGAAATGAGAAGCAAAAAATGAACAGACATGGAATGGGTTTGACCCCACCAAACACATTCCTGCATTCCACCATTTTTCTTTGTCCTTTTGTTTTTACTCCACTTATGGACATACAAGCGAGGTTGTTCGTTTCCAGCCTTCCCTGAAAAACACAACTACTCATGCAAAAATATGACCTTGCTTGGAAACTGGTATGGGTCAATGAAAAAAGAGGCGTGTGGACACAGAAGATATGCTGTATAGAATTTTCTATGACCCATACAAGCACGAAAGATCACGCCCAAATGGTGCTATTTACGTGCCCCCGGCACGCAGGCCAGACAGCTAGAGCTCTGGCAACGATCAGGCTCGGACGGTGCTCTTAGACATAAAATAATGGTGATGCTGATGATGATTGTAGTGAATTAGATCCTTTTCTGTTTGAATGCCTTAGTGTTGCAACAACTGAGCACTTGGAGAGAATGATGATGATGATCATCATCATCGTTTAACGTCTGCTTTCCATGCTAGCATGGGTTGGACGATTTGACTGAGGACTGGTGCAACCGGATGGCAACACCAAGCTCCAATCTGATTTGGCAGAGTTTCTACAGCTGGATGCCCTTCCTAACGCCATGGTTTTATCTTTCACATCAATGTGACAGTTAACTCATTGTTCATTCATCATTTTGAAAGAATTATTTAGGAGTGATTTCAGATTTCTCTCTTGCATGAATACGTTTGTGTTTAGTTAAGCTGCTCCCAACTGAGAAGGATTTCCCACAGACATTACAGCGATGTGGCTTCTCTGCTGAATGAATACGTTTATGAACAGTTAAGTGATATTTTCTAGAGAATGATTTACCACAAATATCACAATATGGTTTCTCTCCTGTGTGTAAGCGTTTGTGGATAGCAAATTCATTATTTCGAGCAAATGATTTACCACAGGTATCACACAGATAAGGTTTCTCCCCTGTATGAATACGCTTGTGAATAGCCAAGCTATCTCGGTTAGACAATGATTTACTACAAATATCACACTGATACGGCTTCTCTCCTGTATGAACGCGTTTGTGACTAACTAAACATCGATTTTCATAGAATGATTTACCACAGATATCACAGTGATGTGGTTTCTCCCCTGTGTGAAGGCGTTTGTGTCAAGTTAACCTACTTCCATCAGAGAATGATTTACTACAGATATCACAATAAAATGGTTTCTCCCCTGTATGAATACGTTTGTGAGTAGTTAAGCTAGACGCAGCAGAGAATGATTTACCACAGACATCACAGTGATATGGTTTCTCTCCTGAGTGAATAAGTTTGTGAGTAGTTAAGTTACTTGTAGCAGAGAATGATTTACCACAGATATCACAGTGATACGGTTTTTCTCCTGTATGTGTGCGTTTGTGTTTAGTTACGGTACTCCCTGTAGAGAATGATTTACCACAGATATCACAATGATATGGTTTCTCCCCAGTATGAATGCGTACATGAGTAGTTAAATCCCTATTTTGAGTGAATGATTTACCACAAGTATCACAATGATATGGTTTCTCTCCTGTATGAATATATTTGTGTATATTCAACTTATCTCTTCGAGAGAATGATTGCCCACAGATATCACAGTGATATGGTTTCTCTCCTGTATGAATTCGCACGTGTTTAATTAAACTGCCTCCAAGAGAGAATGATTTTCCACAGATGTCACAGTGATATGGTTTCTCACCTGTGTGAATCCGTTTGTGACTCACTAAATCTGAATTTTGATAGAAGGATTTACCACACGTATCACAGTGATGTTGTTTCTCTCCTCTATGAAAGCGTTTGTGTTGGTTGAGTTTGCCTTCGTTTGAAAATGATGCTTTGCAGATGTCATAGTCATGTAATGATTTTCCTAATTCTTCCGACATCTCTCCAGGAAAAATAAAATCAATCCTTCAATAACTTTTCAAAAATAATTCTTCTCTCACCAAAATATATGGATATTTTTCGTCTTTATACTTTATTCCAAACAAATATCACTTCTCTTATATTTCTTCTAAATGTGATGTTTGTCAATGTTTAGAAATGTTGCAAATACTCTTTGTAAATTCATGAAAGTATATTTACAAGAGAAAATTATCTCAGACACAGAGGTAAAGAAATGGTTCTTCTCTCAGAGGGAATATTTTACAGTAATTCAGCAGTGTTTCATAGAAGCCGGGTTATACGTTTGTAGAATATCTTTGCAGAGTCTTTCGAACATGATACATATTGGTGATTCTTTAAAAGTAAAAAATACTCTTTAGCCAATTTCATGTGATTTTCTGAAAGAATAGAAAAATAATATAAGACATAGAATATGTTTAAGAGTTAGATATTCAAAAGTATTAATTTATGACATTAAATCCATTAGAGTTCAACAGGATTATTTATTATTGCTGACGGGAGCTGGCACGTCAATCGTCGTAAAGTCGATCGGTCGTAAGTCGACTACGACCTGCATTGGTTAATGTGGATAATTAAATTAGTGAAGATATTTCTCTAAACGTTGTTATTTTACTTAAATTTTTTATCACCTTAATATTTACACTTTTAAAATTAGAGTATCTGCGCGCATGTCTTTTATTTCTTTAAAATCATTACATCTTATGACTGATATTTTTCATCGTTATTGTTTCGAAACGAAAACGAAATATTGTCTACGTCCAAGAATGAAAAATACATTCATATTAAAAGTAGACGTAACACGAAGAGAGGAGGGAGAAAAGAATAACTAATGTAATTAATTTAAAATAACATTAAAGAAAAAGATATTAACTGCAAGTTGTAATGATGCAGAGGAACCAACAGCAATAAATAGTTCCACTATTTCAAATAAATGTTCCATTTCTTCAGTAGGTGTTATTTCCTTTTCGTTTCAGTACTTCAAATACACGCTCGTATTTTTATACGTTACCAAACATTTAACTAAATTACCGAATTTACATGTCAGAGATAAAGAGAAATTTTGTTTGAACATAGTATTGATCTGACGTTAAGAATATAAGACATAACAGAAATAACCAAAACTGCAATGGAATGTCTAAAAACAAAAACAACATAATTAAAATAACAATATAATTTCGTCTTTGTTTAATGAAATTCTTTTAACTTATTGAACACATCGAAACAAATAGATGTACGTAATATGACACATATCCACTAAAAATATTTATATAAATACAATACTTACATCGAAATATATATGCGTAAAGCCAGTCAACGAGGAAGATGTGACAATATATTGAAGTAGTGAGAATCTAAGTCTTGTGGACAAATAACAGCTTCAACAGAATTTCTAGATTTGATTCATATTTTTCAGATCAATATAAAGAAAAGAATGCTGTTTCTATTTCTTTACACAGTTAATTACCAACCATGTATATTTAATTGGGTTTTCACTTAACTATCAGTTATAAAGTGGAGCCGATCGAGCAGGACAGACGTGTACGAAGCAACAACAGGAAATAAACAGAATTGGGAAGGTTTAACAATTAACTGACTAGGGGAGCTGACTCTATTTTCAACATCAGTCTGGCATTACTTAATGTTTTATACTAGTGTAGACGTGTCGTCAAAAATAGCGGAGGTTTATTTATGATAGAAAATGACATTATCAAAGCAATGAGAGAAACGATTAATACATGTCGGATTTTGTGATCCTTTCTAACAATCCGCGTAAGAGTCTGACGGACCCTATCTGAAAGTTTTGGTTTTCTTCCGGAGTTTTGTTTCGACGAGGAAGTTTTTCCCTCTTTCTCAAAAGCTGTCATTACTCTCGAAACAGTACTTCTTGAATCACCAAACATTTTGCCTGTTTTCGTTACGCTAGCGCCTGCTATACGAGCACCAACAATTTGACCCCTTTGAAAGTCTGATAGATCAGTATGTATATACACAGAACTGAATCATTTCAAGAATAATATACGAATGTAACTTCTCGGTTGAAAATATCGACCACATAATGTATAAGTATAACACATATACAGGCGTTGGAAAAAATAATGCAAACACCTCGCATCATAGCATCATAATATTGAAATATCTATAAAACCGTCAAAAGCTCTGGCGGAGGTTTGCGCTCTCTGAGTGCTCTTGTTAGAATTGTTTTCAGTACCATTCCGTATCTAATGTCATAGCACATACATGAAATGGTGCCTTGAAAGAATGTGTAACAGCCAAGCATTTTATATGGCTTATATCGGGATGAAAATTATAAGTATAAAACTATAAAGTTATTGAATAAACGGACAGACATCAGTCTTTATCATGTTGAAGAGTTAGTTCCCTTGTCAGTTAATTGCTAAATTTTACCAATCAGGTGTGTTTATTGGCATCATCTACATCAATGTTATTTGATCATTTCCACTTTACAACTGATATTTAAAAGAAAACTCAATTAATTATACATGATTGGTAATTAAATGTGTAAAGAAATAGATGCAGCATTAATTGTGTTGACCTGAAAAATACAAATCGCTGTTTGCTATAGAAATCTAGAAATTCTCTTGAAGTTGTCACTGTCCACTGTGACTCTCTCTCTCTCTCTTGTTATGTTAATATGTAAGTATTATATTTGTATAAACATTTCTATTATATACGTGTATTATTAAATGCATCTGATTCGATGTGTTGAGTAAGTTAAAAGAAAGAATCTCACTAAACAAAGACGAAATTATATGAAAGCAAGGCTGTTCTTTTAATACTTTCATTGTTGTCGTTTTCTTGTTTTTGATAACGTCAGATCAATACCTTGTCTACACAACATTTCTCTTTATTTCTGACAAGTAAATTTGACAGTTTAGTTGAATGTGAGAAAATTACGATGTAATTTGTATAAGAAAATGGGGAATGTATAAAAATATGATTGTTTACTTAAAAAACTGAAACGAAATGGAACGGCATTTATTGGAAGCAGGGAGTCTTTATTTCCGGTGGTTCTTTGCATCGTTACAACTTCCAATTGATACAGTATTTTGCTAATTTCTCAGAAATTACTTAGGCTTTCTCTCTTCATGATAAAAGTTCTTTTGATATGAATGTTTTTTTCACTCCCTGAAGTAAACAATATCTCGCTTATTTTTTTTTCGAAAGGAAATCAAAAGATTATAATACCCTGAATATTTCAATTTTAGAAGTATGTATATTGCTATAAAATATTAAAGATTTAAGTAAAATAAGAAGGAGGGTGGAATTACTTTCAGTTATGTCTATACCATCAAAGTTGAGAGGAGGATCGTCACTAATTTAATTCTCTATGTCAACAATTTTTCCTCGAACATCAGAAAGTCTCCGCGAAAGATTCTGATGCTGATAGTCAGACATCGACATTAAATTCTTTACTAACTTTTCTTCAGGTACTACTAAAGCAGCGTGGTCCCGAATGCGCAGTCCGCGCTAGCTAGTCGTGAGTGGTCGATCCTAACCCTAACCCTATCCCTAAACACGTATTCATTTGCACACACGCTCACTTTTTGTAGGATCGACCACTCACGACTAGCTAGCGCGGACGCGCAACTGCGCGACTGCGAGTTCGGGACCACGCTGCTTTAGTAGTACCTTTTCTTCATGTTTCATGCTCCACAAGGTATCGACTTTAAGCTGCCTCTGTGTATATATTTGTTGTATATTTATGAATGTACAGAAAGAGGCAGAGGAGGGGTGACATTTGTGTTACCAAACAAAGCTGTGTTGATAAGATAGAACACAGATGTGAACATATTTGAGCATGGCCATTGCCAGTACCACCTGACTGGCCCTCGTGCCGGTGGCACGTAAAAGCACCCACTACACTCTCGGTGTGGTTGGCGTTAGGAAGGACATCCAGCTGTAGAAACTTTGCCAAATCAGATTGGAGCCTGGTGTAGCCATCTGGTTTCACCAGTCCTCAGTCAAATCGTCTAACCCATGCTAGCATGGAAAGAGGACTTTAAACGACGATGACGATGATGAAGATGTAGTGCCATTAACATGGATAATATTAGTGTGTCTGTGTGACAGACTTATATGTATCCATGAGTTGTTATAGATGTTTCTACTCTATTATATAAACTTCTTGGAAATACAGATATTGGATAAGTTTAATAGTTCAAATAGAGGTTGTGAATATACATTTTTGAATATCTACCTTTTAAACATGTGTTATATCTTATTTTTCTATTCTTTCAGAAAATCACATAAAATTGGCTAAAAAGTATTTTTTTACTTTTAAAGAATCACCAATATGTATCATGTTTGAAAGACTCTGCAAAGATGTTCTACAAACATATAACCAGGCTTCTATAAAACATGGCTGAATTACAGTAAAATATTTCGTCTGAGAGAAAAACAAGGAATTTTTTTACTTCTGTGTCTGAAATGAAGAAGAGATAATTTTCTCTTTTAAACATACTTTGATGAATTATCAAAAGTATTTGCAACATTTCTAAATATTGACAATGATCACATTTAGAAAAAAGTATAACAAAAGTGATATTTGTTTGGAATAAACTATAAAAACAAAAATAACAATATGCATATATTTTGGTGAGAAAAGAAATATTTTTGAAAAGTTATTGAAGTGTACAACTTGAAGGATTGATTTTTCCTGAAGAGATGTCAGAAGAATTAGGAAAATCATCACATGACTGTGGCATCAGCACAAAGTCATTCTCAGAAGAAGGTAAACTCAATCTACATAAACAAATTCATAGAGGAGAAAAACAACATCATTGTTATATCTGTGGTAAATCATTCTCTTACAAAAGAAATTTAACTAGACACAATCGTATTCATACTGGAGAGAAACCATATGAGTGTGATGTCTGTAATAAATCATTCTCTCAAAGAGATAATTTAACTGCTCACAAACGCATTCATACAGGAGAGAAACCATATCAGTGTGATATCTGCAGTAAGTCATTCTCTCGAAATCACCAATTAACTGAACACAGACGTACTCATACAGGAGAAAAACCAAATCGTTGTGACATCTGTGGTGTAACATTTGCTGCTATGAGCACTGTAATTGCACACAAGCGTATCCATACAGGAATAAAACTATACCAATGTGATATCTGTGGTAAATCATTCTCTGCTGTGAGTACCTTAACTACTCACAAACGCATTCATACTGGTGAGAAACCATTTCATTGTGATATCTGTGGTAAAGCATTTTCTGAAAGACATAAGGTAACCACTCACAAACGCATTCATACAGGGGAGAAACCATTTCATTGTGATATCTGTGGTAAAGCATTCTCTCAGAAAACTGACATAACTACTCACAAACGTATTCATACAGGGGAGAAACCGTATCATTGTGACATCTGTGGTAAATCATTCTCTGTTGGCAGTAGTTTAACTCAACACAAATATATTCATACAGGTGAGAAACCACATCACTGTGATATCTGTGGTAAATCATTCTATAAAAATTCACAATTAGTCAGTCATAAACGCATTCATACAGGAGAAAAGCCATACCACTGTGATATCTGTGGTAAGTCATTCTCTCAAAATAAGAATTTAACTACCCATAAACGCACTCATACAGGTGAGAAGCCATATTACTGTGATATTTGTGGTAATTCATTCTCTCAAAGTTACCAGTTAACTCTACACAGACGTATTCACACAGGGCAAAAACCATATCACTGTGATATCTGTGGTAAGTCATTCTCTCAAAATCAACACTTAGCTATACACAAACGCACTCATACAGGAGAGAAACCATATCACTGTGATATCTGTGGTAAATCATTTGCTGTTAGAAGTAAGGTAACTTCTCACAAACGTGTTCATACAGGGGAGAAACCGTATCATTGTGACATCTGTGGTAAATCATTCTCTTTTGGATGTAGTTTAACCACTCACAAACGTACCCATACAGGTGAGGAAGTACATTATTGTGATATCTGTGGGAAATCGTTTTCTTATGGATGTAGTTTAACTAGACACAAACGTATTCATACTGGAGAGAAGCCATGTTAGTTAATCATTCTCTGTTCAGATTAGCTTCACTGAAAACGAATTTATTTATACAAGAGAGAGACTATACAACTGCGATATCATATTCATATCTGTTGCATCTAACTTTTCCTGAAGAGAGGAATTTTGCATCCCATACATATGTGTAGATGTGTGTGTATATATATATATATATATATATATATATGTGTGTTGAGGCAGTCAAAGCAATTGTGGTCTTTCTAAGGTGAGGATCTATAATAAAAATGTAATTTTTCTATACAAACCTTTTGTTGTCAAATACTCTGAATTTCTTGAATTTCTGCCAATTATAATTACATTTACTGATGTCTAATTGTTGAATAAACAGAAGAACATTCTTTTTTTCAATTTATATTAAAGGCAGAAATTTCCTGTACATTTATGTCTTGCAGAGTTTGTACAACTGAAAGTGCTAATAGAGAATTATCCAAAATTCTGACTAGTTCGTTCTTAATATATATGATGCACCATCAATTGATACAAATTGTCAAAAGTCAGTGAAAAATCTGGAAAATCTTTTCACTCAGTCTGCTAAATATATTCATTAAGTATTGACTTTTAGTAAAATGAGTTCTAATAAATATAGTAGAGATCTATTTATTTTTTTATTTTGGTCATATCAATTTGTTGCTACGGTGAGTCTCACCTGTAGGACCACAGTATCTTCTGGTGTGTCATGACTCATAGCTTGCCTGAGGAGCCTGTGCACTGGCAGATGAAACTCAGAGTAACAAGAGGCTGACTCAACCCAAATAATACATACCTATATATAGAGAGAGTGAGAGAGAGATTTAGATTCAAAATTGAATATGGTACTTATGTTTAGGCACCAGAATATAGTATGGTATCATATATATATATATATAAATACGTATATATATATATATATATAATATATATATATATATATATATATATATATATAAATACGTATATATATATATATAAATACGTATATATATATATATAAATACGTATATATATATATATATATATATATATATATATATATAAATACGTATATATATATATATATATATATATATATATATATATAAATACGTATATATATATATATATATATATATATATATAAATACGTATATATATATATATATATATATATATATATAAATACGTATATATATATATATATATATATATATATATATATATATATATATATATAAATACGTATATATATATATATAAATACGTATATATATATATATAAATACGTATATATATATATATATAAATACGTATATATATATATATAAATACGTATATATATATATATATATATATAAATACGTATATATATATATATAAATACGTATATATATATATATATATATATATATATAAATACGTATTTATATATGTAAGAGATCCTGGAATTCAACGTGGAAAATTATAAGAATACCTCATATATTCAAATTTTTACTACACTTGCAAATTTCCACCACGTGCAGCCGCAATTATTTAAAGAATAGAGTTACTTCCCCTCGTTCACTTAACGTTTCCTAATTTTGTTTATCTCGCATCTTAATTGCTTGATCAGTTCCACTTGACAACTGATATTTAAGAGAAAATCCAATCAAATATATACATGATTGGTAATTAACTGTCTGAAGAATCAGATACAGCATTTTTCATTTTGTTGACTTGAAAAATATGAGTTAACGTTTGTTGTAAAGAGGAAGAAATTCTCTTGAAGCTGACTTGAGTTCTCACTACTTCAGCATATTCTCCCATTTTCCTCGTTGTGATGGTGAATACATAGTGAAAAGTAATGTTTTTTTTTTTTTTTACTTCGACGGAATTTGAACTCAGAACGTAACGGGGATCTATTTCAAAACGGTGGCACCAGTTTTCATTAATGTTTTATGTAGTGTTTTTGGTACCGAAAGACTTTCAAACTTCGTATACTTATCTATTTTGTGTTATAGAACAGAAAAATATTTTTGTATTCGAATTTATTTCATGTAAAAAATTGTCTTATTTCGATAATTTCTACTAATCACTGACGTCTATTCAGTTGAAAACAGTTAGCGCTGTAACGGTGTATATCGTATTAATCCCCTAACCTTAACCCTAACTAGACTGTTAACCCTAACCCTAAAACTAACCCTAACTCTAGAATCCGAACTCTAAAATTGTTACACACATAGATACGCACAGCGTAATTTATTATATAAACAATATATGCGTATAAATTACGATTAAACCGGATGAAATATGTCACAGGGAATAACATTTTTATGACCGCCCAGCAGTAACTCTATCCAGCTGAATAGACGTCAGTGATTGGTTGAAATTACAGAAATACGACAACTTTAACATGGAATAACTTGCGATGTACGTTTTTTTGTTAAGAAGACTAAGAGTAAAAGATGTTTTATATGACACATTCTACCAGTGTCCCAAGTTTCAAAGTGTTTCGTTAAGAAAATACTGGTGCCCCCGTTTTGAAATAGATCCCGTAACGGCAGACGAAATGCTGCGAAGCATATCGCCCAGCGTGCTAACGATTCTTATTTCTTTATTGCCCACAAGGGGCTAAACATAGAGGGGACAGACAAAGGGATTAAGTCGATTATATCGACTCCAGTGCGTAACTGGTACTTATTTAATCGACCCCGAAAGGATGAAAGGCAAAGTCGACCTCGGCGGAATTTGAACTCAGAACGTAGCGGCAGACGAAATACCGCTAAGCATTTCGCCCGGCGTGCTAACCACTCTGGCAGCTCGCCGCCTTTACAAATTGAAATGTGTATTGGCTCTGACCCATCGCCTTCGCTTACAAGTTACCAATGAGGCGCTTTTCAGGGTGAGCCATGTTATACATTAAATTGTGGCCCCTATCTTTTACATATAAGGTAATTTTTTTAGTATACACATCTCGTTTTCTAGATAAGAAATTGTCTCCATGTAAATCTTAAAATGTAATTTTTTCTGTTTATGAGAAAACTAGAAAAATAGGGTTGATGATAATAACAATAAAAGTGAGGAAGTAGAATATTCAAGAAATCTCTTTCAAAAACTATTAAATTTATAAAAATACAGCCGCAATTAATTAAAGAATAGAGTTAGTTCCCCTTGTTGATTGTAAAATCTCTTCCTCATTTCTTGTTCTTGTTACGCACCTGCACTGCTTGATCAGTTCCACTTTACAACTGATATTTAAGAGAAAACCCTATTAAATATATACATGATTGGTAATTAACTGCCTGAAGAAAAAGATACGGCATGTTTCATGTTGACCTGAAAAATATAAATCAATGTTTGTTGTAAAAATCTAGAAGTTCTATTTGAAGCTGTCATTGTCCAGTCTGACTTACATTCTCAATACTGCAACATATTCCTCGTTGACTCTTTCTCTCCATATCTATTACTATGTAAGTATTTATTTAAACATTTCCTTTATATATGTGTCGTATTATTTACATTTATTTGTTTCGATTTGTTGGGTAATTTAATAGAAAGAATCTCACTAAACAAAGACGAGATTACATGAAAGTAAGGCTGTTCTTTTAATACTTTCATTGCGTTGTCGTTTTCTTTTAGACATTTCATTGCACTTTTGGTTATTTCCTATATTTGTTAACTTCGGATCTATATCTTGCTTAGATAATATTTCTCTTTCTTTCTGACGTGTAAATTTGACAATTTCGTTAAATGCGAGAAAATTACGATGTAATTCATAAGAAATGGGGAATGTATAAAAATACGAGTGTGCACCTGAAATACTGAAACGAAAGCGAATATCCGTATAGAGAGGAAATGGAACGGCTTTTATGTGAAACAAGAAGTCTATATTTCTGGTTGTTCTTCTGCAACATTAAAAGTTAGAATTAATATCGTTTTTTTCTTTGTGGAGTGCTGCTTTAAGCACCTAATATCGTCACATTTTTTTATTTTGGGGAACTTTCAGAAATTTTTGCGTACGAGAATTCATTCGGTCATGCAAAAAAAAAACAAACTACGAGCTATTTAGCTGTTATTTTTCGCACATCCCACGACCACCTGATACCGTCCTAGTTTCTCGGTCACTGAGGGTTTTCGAGATCTTTTTCCACATAAATACATTCGTCGTAAATTTGCACTTTTGAATATCTACCTTTTAAACATATTTTATGCCTTATATTATTTTTCTATTCTTTCAGATAATCACATGAAATTGGCTAAAAAGTATTTTTTTACTTTTAAAGAATCTTCAATATGTATCATACTTGAAAGACTCTGCAAAGATATTCTACAAACGTATAACCCTGCTTCTATAAAACGTTGCTGAATTACTGTGAAATATTTCCTCTGAGAGAGAAAGCATTTCTTTCCTTTAGTGTCTGAAATGTGCAAGAGACAATTTTCTGTTTTAAGTATACTTTGATGAATTTACAAAAGTATTTGCAACATTTCTAAATATTGATTAAGATCACATTTAGAAGAAAAGTGATATCTGTTTGGAATAAACTATAAAAGTAAAGAGAAGAAAAATATTGATATATTTTGGTGAGAGGAGAGACATTTTTGAAAAGTTATTCACGTATAAAATTTGAAGGATTGGCTTTATTTTTCTTAAAGAGATGTTGGAAGAATTAGGAAAATCATCACATGACTGTGACATCTGCAAAGAGTCATTCCTAGAAAAACGTAAATCCAATAAAAACCAAGAGATTCATACAAGTGAAGAACCATATCCCTGTGATATCTGTGGTAAATCATTGTCTGACAGGACAAGTTTAAATCAACACAAACGTATTCATACAGGGGAGAAACCCTATCACTGTGATATCTGTGGTAAATCATTCTCTCAGAACAGTACCTTAACTCAGCACAAACGCATTCATACAGGTGAGAAACCATATTCCTGTGATATCTGTGGTAAATCATTCTCTGTTGGCAGTACTTTAACTAAACACCAACGTATTCATACAGGAGAGAAACCATATGATTGTGATATCTGTGGTAAATTATTCTATGAAAGAAGTAACTTAACTACTCATAAACGGATTCATACAGGGGAGAAACCGTATCCTTGTGATATCTGTGGTACATCATTCTCTCATCACAGTCATTTAATTCGACATACACGTATTCATACAGGTGAGAAACCATATCAGTGTCATATCTGTGGTAGATCATTCTCTGTTGGCAATAACTTAACTAAACACAAACGTATTCATACAGGTGAGAAACCATATTACTGTGATATCTGTGGTAAATCATTCTCTTCTGGAAGTGACTTAATTGAACACAAACGTATTCATACAGGTGAGAAACCATATCACTGCGATATCTGTGGTAAATCATTCTCTTCTGGAAGTACCTTAACTAAACACAAACATATTCATACAGGTGACAAACCATATCACTGTGATATCTGTGGTAAATCATTCTCTCTTGGCACTAACTTAAATAAACACAGACGTATTCATACAGGGGAGAAACCATATCGCTGCGATATCTGTGGTAAATCATTTTCTGATGACAGTAGCTTAACTAAACATAAACGTATTCATACAGGAGAAAAACCATATCGCTGTGATATCTGTGGTAAATCATTCTCTGATGGCAGTAGCTTAACTAAACACAAACGTATTCATACAGGGGAGAAACCATATCACTGTGATATCTGTGGTAGATCATTCTCTGAAAGCAGTAGCTTAACTACTCACAAACGTATTCATACAGGGGAGAAACCATATCGCTGTGATATCTGTGGTGCATCATTCTCTCAAAACAGTAGCTTAACTACCCATAAACGTATTCATTCAGGAGAGAAACCATATCACTGTGATATCTGTAATAAATCATTCTCTGAAAGTCGGCATTTAACTAGACATAAGCATATTCATTCTGTAAAAAAATCCTAATCACTGTGATTTGTGGTAAATCATTCTCACAAAATCCTTGCTTACTTAAACACAAATGCATTCCTTATGAAGTGGATCCATAACACTGATATTTGTTTATAACATCTCAAAAGGACAAGCTCGTATCTCATAAACACATCCACAGAAGATAGAAACTATATGAATGTAATATCTATAGTAAATCTTTCATTTGAAATGATCCATTAATTAATCAAAAGAGCATTGACAGAGGAGGGAAATCATATCACTGTGATATTAATGTGAAAGATGTAATATTTCC
This sequence comes from Octopus bimaculoides, assembly GCF_046866305.1. NCBI lineage: Eukaryota > Metazoa > Mollusca > Cephalopoda > Octopoda > Octopodidae > Octopus > Octopus bimaculoides. The sequence goes on from NC_142954.1 coordinate 1,945,960, forward strand.
CTCTTCTGTCAATGTTCTTGATATTTGTGTTGAACCAATCTATGAAAATGAAATTTTAATATTTTCTCTACATCTAAAAGTTTGTAATTCCTATTAGGAAATGAAACACATGTAATGCTGAATAAATAATATCAAACTTTTTTTCCAGTTTCCTTATTTGTTATGTAATTACTCTGTAAAAAATATTATCCAAACCTCACACAAAACTAATATACATCTATATGTAATAAACAGTTTGTTTGTTCAGCTGTTATGCTTTTGTTAGTTAGAGAAGTGGAGTAATAGAGGAAAGGAGGGAAGAATGAAGAAAAGTGAGTGAGAAGTAGAGAAAGGTGATCTTATAATAATTCTGCTTGTCATTACGTTACTTAGCCTGTCTGTAACAATTTCATTTGATTAGAGGAAAAGAGAGAGAGAGAGAAGAGCATAAGGCGAAGATTGAGGCAGAAAGAGAAGTGTGCATGACATGTATTAGGAGGAATGTAATGTTTATTACATGGTTTAAAAAGTTAATTAAAACTAGTGGTATAGAAGAGAGTTAGGAACATGATTATAGCAGATGGGTGATTTATTTGGGTTCCACAAGTAATTAATGATAAGCTAAGGTGGCGAACTGGCAGGATCGTTAGCACATCAGGCAAAATTCTTGGCTGTGGTTCTCCTGACATGACATTTGCATTTAAATTTCACCAAGGTAGACTTTGTCTTTCATCCAATGGGAGGTGGGGGGGGGTGATGAAAATAAGTACCTGTTTAGCACTTTGGATTCTTGTGAATCCATAGTTTAGGCTAATCAACTCAACACCTCCTGTGGAATTGCTGGCCTTGTGCCAAAATTTGAAAACAATATTAATTCCAATGTCTTGGCCTCGCTTTTGCCCGTGGTAATGCCATGAGCTTGTTGCCTTGCTTCAGTAGGGTTTGTCGTACCTTGTGGTTTGTGACCAATTGAAGTGTTTGGTATTCAATGGATGTTTGTTTTAATTTTATCTTTTTTTTTGTTTTGTTTTTCGTTCCTCTTTTCCCATGGATATTGGATAAACAGCTGAAAGATTATATATGTATTCGTAAAATTAGTAAAGACATAAGTTTTCAAAAGATACGGAGCAAAAAAAAAAAAATTAATTAAGAATGCACCTGGTGGATGAATATAAAAAATATACATAAAAATTATATCAATTAAGAAAGACTATAAGGAATATAGGGAGCGGGGTATGATGGCTCTTTCTATTTGGTTGTCACTTTTCAAATTCTTCTATTTTTGTTCTAATTCGTTTCACCCCACCCCCTTGGAAAATATTTTACCCATAAATTTCTTTATAATTGTAATCTATGACGTTTGAAAGGTATTTATATAAAATTTCATCCAACCCCCCAACCCCATTTTCCTAAAAGTTATGAGGGAAAAACTCGGATTGTGTGAATTTTCCGAAGGCCTCTCATCATCACCCCGCCCCCATTGCTTTCTGCGAAGAAGAAAACGAGATTTTACATGCACACATGAAGCTGGTAAAAATAAATATTTAAATGCAACATTGTTTTTGTTATATATATATATATGTGTGTATATATATATATACCACACACACAATAACAAGCAACCATTAGCGAACCTCTTCCACACGTCAAACAGAACAAGCACGCAATTGACAAGACAACACGTGCTCACGGAAACTAACGGAGAGTTGTTTTTATTTGTCGACTCAAAACGAATGATCACCCTTTTTTTTTTAATGTTGACCTGAAAAATATGAATTGACAATTGTTGTAAAGAGGAAGAAAACCTCTTGAAGCTGTCATTGTCCACTCTGGCTTTCGTTCTCACTACTTCAACATATTCTCACATCTTCGTTCACTCTCTCTCTTCGCATATGCATTACTATGTAAGTATTATATATATATATATATATATATATATATATATAAGCATTTCTATTGTATATGTGTTATATTATGTACATCTGTTTGTTTCAATGTGTTGAATAAGTTAAAAGAAAGAATCTCCCCAAACAAACACGAAATTATATGAAAGCAAGGCTGTTATTTTAATACTTTCATTATGTTGTTTTCTTTTAGATATTTCATCGCACGTGTGATTATTTTCTATATTTGTTAACGTCAGATCATTATCTTGTTTAGATAACATTTTTTTCTATGTTTCTGACATGTAAATTTGACGAATTAAATGCGAGAACATTCCGATGTAATTTGTAACGGAAAAATGGGGAATGTGTAAAAGTACGAGTGTGCACTTGAAATACTGAAACGAAAGGGCACCATCGTCTACAGAAGAAATGAAACGGCTTTGTATTGAAACACTACAAAGTACCTAATTTGACCAACAATAAAAAATCCGTTTATATAATCTTTTAATTAAAAACTAGTCGTCAAAACATAAGAAAATAGCGGAGTTATGATGTAAGCACATGCACCCCGCCCAACTTTTTTTTTCTAATTTTTACAAATTTTTTCGATTCTGTCTTCTGCGTAATGGAATTAATACGATTATGGGCGATCTTGCCCGATTGTGCAAAAGAAAGAACAAAAGAAATATTTTAAATCAACTCCCCCGTCCTAATTCCAAAACTTTCCACTGTTTTTCTATTTTTTTAAATTTTATTTTATAATCCGTGTTACGATAGGAGACTCGGCTGAAATCATCAGATATCTAGTGTCATTGACATGTAGATTCGTGTGTGTATCTATAACAGACTTAATGTCCTGGAGGTGTTATTATAATGGGTGTGTCTACTCTATGATATAAACTTCTTGAAAATAGAGAGATTGGATAAATTTAATAGTTCAGATAAAGGATTACTTCTACAATTTATGAAAACAGAAATGTAAATTTGAACTTCTGAATATCTATCTTTTAAACATATTTTATGCCTTATATTATTTTTTATATTCTTTCAGATAATTACATGAAATCGGCCAAAAAGAATGTTTTACTTTTAAAGAATCACCAATATGTATCATGTTTGAAAGACCCTGGAGAGATATTCTACAAACGTATAACCCTGCTTCTATAAAACGTTGCTGAATTACTGTGGAATATTTCATCTGAGAGAAGAACCATTTCTTTACCTCTGTGTCTTAGATAATTTTCTCGTCTAAATATACTATATTGACGTGTAAAACTTGAAGGATTGATTTTATTTTTCTTGGAGAGATGTCAGAAGAACTAGGAAAATCCTCATATGACTGTGACATCTGCAAAGACTCATTCTTAGAAGAAAGTAAATTCAATCAACACAAACAAATTCATACAGGGGAGAAACCATATCACTGTGATATCTGTGGTAAATCATTCAGTCGAAAAGGTAGCTTAGCTACTCACAAACAGCTTCATACAGGGAAGAAACCATATAGCTGTGATATCTGTGGTAAATCATTCTCTAATGACGGTCACTTAACTCAACACAAACGTATTCATACAGGAGAAAGACCTTATCCCTGTGATATCTGTGGTAAATCATTCTCTGATGGCAGTAACTTCATTCGACACAAACGTATTCATACGGGGGAGAAACCTTATAACTGTAGTATCTGTGGTAATTCATTCTCTAGTGACAGTCATTTAACTCGACACATACGTATTCATACAGGAGAGAAACCTTATCCCTGCGATATCTGTGGTGAATCATTCTCTGTTGGCAGTAGCTTAAATCGACACAAACGTATCCATACAGGGGAGAAACCATATCACTGTGATTTATGTGGTAAATCTTTCTCTGAAAATGGTAGCTTAACTCAACACAAACGTATTCATACGGGGGAGAAACCATATCACTGTAGTATCTGTGGTGAGTCATTCTATCACAGAGGTAATTTTACTACTCACTCAAGGATTCACACAGGGGAGAAGCCATATCACTGTGACATCTGTGATAAATCATTTTCTGTTAGTAGTTGCCTAACTAGACACAAGCGTATTCATGCAGTGGAGAAACCCTCCCTGTGATATCAGTGGCAACTCATTCTATCAAAGAAACTACAGCCTAGAAGATGAGCCTTGTCTTGGAAGATCTGTAGAGCTCAACGAAAATCTCATACAAATCCTGGTGGAACAAAATCCCATCATAACTGTTGAGGAACTAGGAGAGAAGCTTTAATTTGGTCATTCAACCATTCATGGGACACCTGTGCTACACGGAAAACAACCATCTTTGGTTTCAAGACAAAAGGTGTCCTTTCATAAGACTAATTCTCAAGTACACAGCAAGGACGACATTCCAAAAGCTGGAGCAGTTTGAATGGGAAACGATGCCCCACCCAATAATAGTGATTTATGAGGAAGAATTATCGAAGAAACGTTTTTCAAAAAATATCAAAAATATAAAATACAGCCGTAATTCTTTAAAGACTAGAGTTAGTTCCCTTCACTCATAATTAAATCTTCCTAATTTTGGTTATTTCTTACGCATCTTTATTGCTTGATCAGTTCCACTTTACAACTGGTATTTAAGAGAAAACCCTATCAAAAATATATACACGATTGGTAATTAAATGTCTAAAGAAACAGATACAGCATTTTTTTTTATTACGTTGACCTGAAAAATATGAATTAACGTTTCTTGTGAAAAGGAAGAAATTCTCTTGAAGTTGTCATTGTCCACTCTGAAGATGCTGAAGTAGTTCTCACTACTTCAACATATGATCACATCTTCCTCGCTGACTCTCTCTCTTTCTCTCTTCGCATATATATTACTATGTAAGTATTATATTTATAGAAACATTTCTATTGTATATATGTCATATTTCGTACATTTGCTTATTTCGATGTCAATAATCTCACTAAACAAAGACGAAATTATATGAAACTAAGGCTGTTCTTTTAATACTTTCATTGTGACCTTGTTTAGATAACATTTCTCTTTCTTTCTGACATGTAAATTTCACAATTAAGTTAATTGCAGGAAAATTACGATGTAATTTTTGTAAAAAAAAAAAAAAAATGGGGAATGTGTAAAAGTATGCGTGTGCACTTGAAATACTGAAACGAAAAGACAATATCGTACACAGACGAAATGAATGGGCTTTGAATTGAAACACTTGAAAGTACCTAATTTAACCAAAAATAAATATAAAAATCCGTTTATTTAATCTTTTACTCGAAAATTCGTAAATATATATTTTAAAAAATATCGACACGACATATAAAACGATGGCTGAGCGTCATTGATTAAAAACCATCCTCGTTTTTCGTTCAAATGGGTATCGATGTTTATCAATATTACCCACCATGAGCGCATTAACACTGTTTCTTTGTAGCAACCCACGATGTTTTTAAATAAATCCGGTTATTACGCATGCGTAGGTCTTTTCTATCTGTGCATTAAATAGGCTTTGAAGCAGCCTCTCTACATGCTAGAAATAACAGCAATGATGGTGCTAGTCAGTCATCAAATGTTCGTTTCTTTTCTGACTATTCCTCGTGCTTCATGCTCCACAAAATATTGACATTAAGCTGCCCATATCCAAACCTGTGTTGATACGATAGAAGACTGAGATGAAAACATCAGATATCTAGTGTCACTGACATGTATTTTGGTGTGTGTGTGTGTGTCTAGGAGTTGTTATAATAATACATGTGTTCACTCTATGATATAAACTTCTTTAAAATGGTGAGATTGGATAAGTTTAATGCTTCTACAATTTAGCAAAATAGAAGTGTCATAAATTTGCACTTGTCTTATCTTATTTTTCTATTCTTTCAGAAAATCACATAAAATTGGCAAAAAAGTATTTTTTACTTTTAAAGAATCACCAATATGTATCATGTTTGAAAGACCCTGGAGAGATATTCTACAAACGTATAACCCTGCTTCTATGAAACATGGCTGAATTATAGTAAAATATTTCCACTGAGACAAAAAAACATTTCTTTACATCACTTTATGAAATGTGGAAGAGATAATTTTCTCTTTTTAAATATACCTTGATGACTTTACAAAACTATTTGGAGCATTTCTAAATTTTTGACAATTAGCACATTTATAAATATAAAAGTTTGGTATGAAAATGAAAAAAAAGAAAAGTATCCATAAATTTTGGTAAAAGAAGAAATATTTTTGAAAGGCTCCTGATTGGTAAAAAATGAAGGATTGATTTTATTTTTCCAGAAAAGATGTCGAAAGAAGCTGCAAAATCATCATATCACTGTGATATCTGTGGCAAATCATTCTCTAGTAACGCTAGATTAACTAGACACAAATGTATTCATACAGGAGAGAGACCATATCAATGTGATATCTGTGGTAAATCATTCATTGAGGGCAGTAACTTAACTAGACACAAACGTATTCATACAGGTGAGGAACCATATCACTGTGATATGTGTGGTAAATCATTCTCTGCTCGCAGTAACTTAACTACACACAAGCGTGTTCATACGGGGGAGAAACCATATCATTGTAATATCTGTGGTAAATCTTTCTCTGTTGGCAGTAGCTTAAATACACACAGGCGTATTCATACAGGGGAGAAACCATGTACCTGCAATATCTGCGGGAAATCTTTTTCTGATGGCAGTAGCTTATATAAACACAGATGCATTCATACTGGGGAGAAACCATTTCACTGTGATATCTGTGGTAAATCATTCTCTGCAGGCAGTAGATTAACTACACACAAACTAACTCATACAGGGGAGAAACCAAATCACTGTGATATCTGTGGTAAATCATTCTCTACTGGTAGTAACTTAACTACACACAGACGTATTCATACAGGGAAGAAACCATATCACTGTGATATCTGTGGCAAATCATTTAGTCACACAGGTAACTTAGGTACACACAAACGTATTCATACAGGTGAGCAGCCATATCACTGTGATATCTGTGGTAAATCATTCAGTCAGATAGGCAACTTAACTAGACACAAACGTACTCATACAGGTGAGCAGCCATATCACTGTGATATCTGTGGTAAATCATTCTCTGAAAAGCGTATTGTAACTATACACAAACGTATTCATACTGGAGTAAAACCATATCATTGTGATATCTGCAGTAAATTATTCTCACAAAAACATCACTTAATTAAACACAAGTGCATTCGTTATGCAAAGGATCCATAACATAGTGACATTTGTTGTATAACATTCCTTCAGGAAAACCTCTACACATGATTGAAACTATATGAATGTGATATCTATAGGAAATCTTTCATCTCAGATCATCCATTAACTAATCAAAAGAGCATTGTCTGAGGAAGGAAAACACATGAATGATATTAAACCTTAATCATTCTTTCAAAATGGTGAATTAATTCTACAGTCATATTAATATGAATGATATAACTATGCCTCAAGATATTTGTGCTGAATCAATCTATGAAAATGATAAATTATTAAAACAGAAATGCATTGATACAGAAGAGGAACCATATCACTACGATAATGATGATGATCCTCATCATTTAAAATTCACTTTTCCATTCTTCTGTGGATCAGATGGAATTCATTGATGGGGATTTTCTTCAGTCGGATGCCTTTCCCGTCACCCATCCTCAACTGTTTCCAAGGAAGGAAATATTTTCCATGGTGAGACATATTTTACACAGAAGACTGGAAATGAAGAATCGCATCTGTATGACGGTCATTATGGCCATTTACAAGCATCACGTGATATCTGGACAAAAGTACACATACATATGTATGTCTGGAGAATTTCTTAAAGGAAATATTTTACATTTCTTATCTACATTTAAATGTTTGTAATTTCTATTAGGAAATGACACGCATGGAATTCTGAATAAATAATATCAAACTTTTCTCACTTTCCTTATGTAATTATTCTGCAAAAAATATTATTCAAACCTCCCACAGAAATATTACACACATACACACAGACAGAGGTATATATATTAACAGGTTCCTACTTGCAACATTGGCAAAAATTCAGAGAAAGCTGAAGTTCTTAGACAGTGCCGTTTCATTGTATGGGACGAATGCACAATGACCAATAAGGGTGCCCTTGAGGCACTGAACCGGTCACTGAAAGGTATCAGGGATTCTACAGCTTCTATGGGTGGTGTAACTCTATTGCTTTCAGGAGATTTCTGGCAAATCCTTCCTGTCACCCCTAAAGGGAGCCGGGCTGATGATGTACACACATGCCTTAAGTCATCCACGTTGTGGCCCCAAGTTAAGACCTTAAGCCTAAGCAGAAACATGCATGTGCACTTGCTTGGTGATAGCACGTCTGCAGTTTTAGCTGAAGACGTTTTAGTCTTTGGAGAAGGCAAGGTCCCTAGGAATGATAGGGGCGACATATCCGTCTCTGAACTGTGCAACACAGTGGACAACCCTTCTGATCTTTTGGAAACAGTGTTCCCCATTCTGGAAAGTAACTATGGAGACATCAATTGGCTCAGTGAAAGAACCATCCTGGCCCCCAAAAACGTAGCTGTCAGTGCTATCAACAACCAGCTCATAAGATGAATTCTGGGTGAGGAGCGCATCTACAAATCAATTGACCGGACCTCTGATCCCCAAGACATTGTCAATTACCCTATCGACTTTTTAAACTCATTGGAACCGTCTGGGGTGTTCCATTCAATCAGGATAAAAAAACTGATAAACCAATTCATTATACGATTTCCCACTAGAATTGGCTACACCCCATTTTCATGCAAACCTTTTATCAATTTTGACATATTTTGCTCAAACTTGATACCAGCATTGCTTAGGACTCATGGAATCATTGAATGCTTTACGTTCTCAAAAAGAAAAAAAAAAATTACAATTGATGAGTGGAAATAATCGATAAACCGATTCCTTATGGGATTTCCCAATCAAATTGCTTGAAACCCATTTTCAGCCAAACGTTTACCAATTTCAACTGATTTCGCTCAAAGTTGATATTGGTGTCACTTATTTTGGTTTGAAATAAAGCGCTTGACCACTTGATAATCCTGACCTAATGTCGGGCTACACTGCTAGTCAAATATAAATATATATATATATATATTAATAAATCATAGGGCAGCAAAAAAAAATTTTAGAAATTTTATAGAGTGGTATAGAGTTTTTTGCTGCTCTTTCTAGCAGGTTAGATGTCCTATTATAGGCATCTCTGTATTTTAAATGAATAGTATATAAATACATATATATATATATAAATATAATTAAGGGATCAGCAAATATTTGCTTCACCATATATCGAAGTTCAGAAATTGCTAAAAAAGCTGAGAATCGGTGTGGAATGTTACTAGTCCATGCTTACACAGTTTGCTAGCATAATCAAATTTACTACTGGAATACAGTACTGATGAAGGAAATTGATTATTATCAATCATGATCTAGAAACGCGTTTACTGTTAAACATCGGAATTGGTTAGTTTTCATTGTTTTTTTCTTCTTGTTTTTGCCTTTGTGAGTTACAAGTGATGCTATCTGTGGGATTCTCAGCTTTTTTAGCTGCAATTTCTGAACTTCGATATATGGTGAAGCAAATATTTGCTGATCCCTTAATTATATTTATAAATATATATGAGCTTTTAAATAAGTTCTCCACCAATAATGGTGCTTTCATACCGATGGGCTTGGTAAAAATTGTTAATTGTTAATTGATTTATTAATTAATAAATTGATAATCTTTTACCCTTTTAATTTGTACATATATATATATATATATATATAAAGTACAGCCGCAATTATTTAAAGACTAGAGTTAGTTGCCCTTGTTTATAGTTGACTCTTCTTACATTTTATTTCTTGCTCTTGTCTCTTACGCATCTTAATTGCTTGATCAGTTCCACTTGGCAACTGATATTGAAGAGAAAACCCAATCAAAAATATATACACGATTGGTAATTAACTGTCTACAGAAACAGTTACAGCATTTATTACAATATGGACTTGAAAAACATAAAGTAACGTTTATAGCCAAAAGGAAGAATTCTCTTGAAGCTGTCAGTGTCCACTCTGACTCCTTGACTCTCTCTCTCTATATATTATTATGTAAGTATTAAATAAGCATTTTTATTGTATAAGTGTCGTATTATGTACTTCTGTTTGTTTCCATGTGTTGAATAAGTTAAAAGAAAGAATCTCACGAAACAAACACGAAATTATATGAAAGTAAGGCTGTTCTTTTAATACTTTCATTGTGATATTTTCTTTTCGATATTTCATCGCACTTGTGGTTATTTACTATGTTTGTTAATGTTAGATTAATACCTTGTTTAAATAACATTTCTCTTTCTTTTTGACATGTAAATTTGACAATTTAGTTAAATGCGGAAAAATTACGATGTAATTTGTCAGAAACAATGGGGAATGTGTAAAAGTACGAGTGTGCACTTGAAATACTGAAACGAAAAGGCACTATCCGTATACAGACGAAATGAATCGGCTTTGAATCGAAACGCTAGAAAGTACCTAATTTGACCAAAATTAAATATAATAATCCGTTTATATAATCTTTTATTCGAAAATTACGAGGTGAAGATATAAAAAGAATATCGACACGACATATAAAATGATGGCTGATTGCTATTGTTTAAAAACTATCGCGTTGTGAAATTTAGTTTACTCGAATCAGTCACTAAGAACTCAGTTTTCGTGCTTGAAGGATCATTAACATTTTTATGTCCATTAAAGTATATGGGGCGATCTTTCGTTTTGATTTGGTTGGGGACGAGGAAAACGTGTGTGATTTAAGGGAGATTTAGCTATTGTTTCTAGCACGCGCAAGACCACAGTCGTTTTTCTCTCAAATATGTATTGATGTGCTTACATTGTAACTGCCAAAATCTCCCCACAAATCTCTTTATAATCGTTTGTAAGGTATTACTAGAAAAGATATTCGTTTTCCTGAAGTTTACGAGGGGAAAAACGGATCGTAAATTTGCACTTTTGAATATCTACCTTTTAAACATATTTTATGCCTTATATTATTTTTCTATTCTTTCAGATAATCACATGAAATTGGCAAAAGAGTATTTTTTTACTTTTAAAGAATCACCAATATGTATCATGTTCGAAAGACTCTGCAAAGATATTCTACAAACGTATAACCCTGCTTCTATAAAACGTTGCTGAATTACTGTGAAATATTTCCTCTGAGAGAGAAAGCATTTCTTTCCTTTAGTGTCTGAAATGTGCAAGAGACAATTTTCTCTTCTAAATATTGACAAACATCACATTTAGAAGAAATATAAGAGAAGTGATATATGTTTGGAATAATCTGTAAAAGAAGAAAAATAGCCATATATTTTGCTGAGAGAAGAAATATTATTGAAAAGTTGTTGATGTGTACAACTTGAAGGATTGATTTTATTTTTCTTGAAAAGATGTCAGAAGAATTAGGAAAATCCTCACATGACTGTGACATCTGCAAAGAGTCATTCTTAGGAGAAAGTAAATTCAATCAACACAAACAAATTCATACAGGGGAGCAACCATATCACTGTAGTATCTGTGGTAAATCATTCTCAAATGACAGTCACTTAACTCGACACATATGTATTCATACTGGAGAGAAACCTTATCCCTGTGATATCTGTGGTAAATCATTGTCTGACAGGAATAGCTTAACTCAACACAAACGTATTCATACAGGGGAGAAACCATATCACTGTGAAGTCTGTGGTAAATCATTGTCTGACAGGAGTAGCTTCGCTCGACACAAACGCATTCATACGGGGGAGAAACCATATCACTGTGATATCTGTGGTAAATCATTCTCAAATGATGGTCACTTAACTCAACACAAACGTATTCATACAGGAGAAAGACCTTATCCTTGTGATATCTGCGGTGAATCATTCTCTGTTAGCAGTAGCTTAATTCGGCACAAACGCATTCATACAGGAGAAAAACCATATCCTTGTGATATATGTGGTAAATCTTTCCCTGAAAACTGTAGCTTAACTCAACACAAACGTATTCATACGGGGGAGAAACCATATCATTGTAGTATCTGCGGTACTTCATTCTCCAATGACAGTCATTTAACTCGACACATACGTATTCATACAGGAGAGAAACCTTTTCCCTGTGATATCTGTGGTGAATCATTCTCTGTTGGCAGTAGCTTAACTCGACATAAACGTATCCATACAGGGGAGAAACCATATCATTGTGACATTTGTGGTAAATCTTTCACTGAAAACAGTGGCTTAACTAAACATAAACGTATTCATACTGGGGAGAAACCATATCAGTGTGATATCTGTGGTGAATCATTCTCTCGTACTTATAGCTTAGATATTCACAAACGTATGCATACAGGAGACAAAAAATACCACTGTGATGTCTGTGGTAAGTCATTCTCTGCTGGCAGTAGATTAACTACACACAAACTAATTCATATAGGGGAGAAACCATATCACTGTGATATATGTGGCAAATCATTCAGTCAGACAGGTAACTTAACTAGACACAAACGTATTCATACAGGTGAGCAACCGTTTCACTGTGATATCTGTGGTAAATCATTCAGTCAGACAGGCAACCTAACTACACACAAACGTACTCATACAGGTGAGCAACCATATCACTGTGATATCTGTGGCAAATCATTCTCTGAAAAGGGTATCTTAACTACACACAAACTTATTCATACTGGAGTAAAACCATATCATTGTGATATCTGCAATAAATCATTCTCACAAAAACATCACTTAATTAAACACAAGTGCATTCCTTATTCAAAGGATCCATAAGTACAGTGACATTTGTTGTATAAAATTCCCTCAGAAGGATAGGCTTGTACCTCTCCTGTTTCCAAGCAAGGAAATAATTTTCACAGCAAGACATATTTTACACAGAAGACTGGAAATGAATAACTGCATCTGTATGACGGTCATTATGGCCATTTACAAGCATCACATGATATCTGGACAATGGTACACTCACAGACACTGATGCACACATATGTATGTCTTGAGAATTTTACTTGTTTTATGTACATGTAAATGAAACACATGTAATGCTGAATAAATAATATGAAAGTCTTCTCCAGTCTCCTTATGTTATACGTAATTACTCTGCAAAAAATATCCAAATCTCCCACAAAAATAAAACACACACACACACACACACACATATATATATATATATATATATATATATATATATATATATATATATATATATATATATATATATATATATATTTAGATTCAGGGGAATATGGTACTTAAGTTTAGGCAACAGAATTTAGTATTGGTATGATCCATACAATTTCAAAGTGATTAAAATCAAAATAAGCAACAAGGATATCCAGAAGTAATGCAGTACGATCATTTCATGAAACTCCATTTAATTGAACAATGCAACCATTACATCAATTTAAAATGCAGAGCAATCCTCAGCTGCACAAAGACATAGAATTTAATTAAATTAGAACAGATGAACACATTAGTATAATACCTAAAATCTCCAAGAAGTTTGGGAGACAGACAGATAACATCTTGCTTTAGCCACACCATGAAAGCTAAAGCAAGATGTTCTCTGTCTGTCTCCCTAACCTCTGGGAGATTTTAGGTATTATTATACTAATGTGACCATCTGTTCTAATTTAATTAAATTCTATGTCTTTGTGCAGCTGAGGATTGCTCTGCATTTTAAATTGATGTAATGATTACATTGTTCAATTAAATGGAGTTGCATGAAACGATTGTACTGCATTACATCTGGATATCCTCGTTGCTTATTTTGATTTTAATCACTTTGAAAGCTATAGAGCACTGAACAGTGAGAAGATATAATAAAAAGAGAAAAAAGACGGCGCCTATTGTGTTGTGAGGAATTGGATGTAGGCGGATGCCAATTATATTTAAAGAAAGCTAAATCTATGAATGCTATAAAAAATCAAATAACCATCTTTTTCTTAAATAGGTCCTCTTAATTTTTTCATTAATAATAAACTAAGGTGGCTGTCTGGCAGGATCGTTAGCATATTGAGCAAAGTGCCTAGCTGGGTTCTTCTGACATCACTTGTGCCTTTAAATTCTGCCAAAATGGCCTTTATCTTTCATTCAGAGGTGGGGGGGGGTGATGCAAATAAGCACCAGTTGAGCACTGGAGTTGACATAATCAATTCAACACTGCCCATGGAATTGCTGGCCTTGTGCCAATATTTGAAAACAATATTAATTCCAGTCTCTTATCTTCTCTCTTGCCCGGTGGAAATGCCATGACCATGTTGGCTTGTTCCTGGAGATTAGTTCCCCTTGCTCATAGTTCATTCTTCCGAATTCTGTTTATTTCTTGCTCTCGTTTCTTACGCATCTTAATTGCTTGATCAGTTCCACTTTACAACTGATATTTAAGAGAAACCCAATCAGAAATATGTACATGTTTGGTAATTAACTGTCTAAAGAAACAGATACAGCATTTTTTATTACGTTGACCTGAAAAATTTGAAGTAACGTTTGTTGTGAAAAGGAAGAAATTCAGTTGAAGCTGTCATTGTCCACTCTGACTCCTTGACTCTCTCTCTATATATTATTATGTAAGTATTGTATGAACATTTCTATTCTATATGTGTCATATTATGTACATCTGTTTGTTTCCATGTGTTGAATAAGTTAAAAGAAAGAATCTCACGAAACAAACACGAAATTATATGAAAGCAAGGCTGTTCTTTTAATACTTTCATTGTGATATTTTCTTTTCGATATTTCATCGCACTTGTGGTTACACCTTCCGTATCGTCGTTATTTCCTATGTTTGTTAATGTTAGATTAATACCTTGTTTAAATAACATTTCTCTTTCTTTTTGACATGTAAATTTGACAATTTAGTTAAATGCGGAAAAATTACGATGTAATTTGTCAGAAACAATGGGGAATGTGTAAAAGTACGAGTGTGCACTTGAAATACTGAAACGAAAAGGCACTATCGTATACAGACGAAATGAAACGGCGTTGAATTAAAACACTAGAAAATATCTAATTTGATGAAAATTACATATAAATACCCGTTTATATAATGTTACTCGAAAATTACTAGGTGAAGATAGAAAAAGAATATCGACACGACATATAAAATGATGGCTGATTGCTATTGTTTAAAAACTATCGCGTTGTAAAATTTAGGTTACTCTAATCAATCACTAAGAACTCAGTTTTCGTACTTGAAGCATTATAAACATTTTTATGTCCATTAAAATATATAGACATTATAATAATGAAGAGTCTGTAGAATGGTTTTGTGGTTTCAAAATTTTATACTTAGGAAATACAAAACCGAATTAAGAGGAAACATTATCTTAATTGAGTTATATGTAATTAAAAAAAGAACAATAAATGTAAAAGCCAATAAATTGTCGATGGAAAGTCTCCAAGGTAACTAAACCCTTAGATTTATTATCACGGAACTGAGTAGATCAGGATTACAAAGAAATTTGTGGACAAAAGTTTTTGGTAGGGGACGAGGTTAAAGTGTGTGGTTGAAGGGAGATTTGGCTGTTGTTTCTAGCACGTGCAAGACGACCCTCGTTTTTCTTTCAAATGTGTATTTGATGTTTTTCAACATTACCCCACCATGGACGCATTTATGCTAAAAAAAACTTGTAAAATTTGAAGGCGGACCGACACCACAATCTCATCCCGTTTTTTGGGGGTTTCTTTGTAGATTCCGAACCTGTAAAAAAAAAAATTGGCATTTCAAAATTTCACCCCTCCAAATTTCTTCATTTTTCACTCTTTTCAGACTTTTTTTTTTTGTGTGTGAAATACGTGGAAAAATACAGAGATTATGATTCTGAAACAAATTTTTCTTTTTTTTTAAATTTCAATTAAAAAAAAAAAAGAACAATAAATAAAAGTAAATAGTATCCTCCCCTCCCCTTTGCGAATGTACGGCTATGCGTAGGTGTTTTCTATCTGCATGAAATAGGCTTTGGAGCAGCCTCTTCCTATGCTAGAAATAACAGCCAAATCGCCGACAAGCTCTACATACTTTGCAGGCAATCCTACACAATCGTACCCCATTGACTTTGTGAAATTTGTGGTCCTTATGAAAATTTACAGCATTAATTATTAAACATTGATGTTTGTTTCTCATAAAATGGTATATATTTAATTGACATTAAATTATTATTTACGATTATTTAAGGTACACACAACCTGCAAATCTTTGTCAGTTTAATGTTTTTGTATTTAATTTCGAATTGCATATGTTCGTCAATTCACTACGATCTCTCTAAAGTAAATAAAATCAAAAATTTATATTTGTGGTGGAGATGAAATTAACTTTTTTTTTTTTTTTTGCATATTCGTAGTTTTTGACATCTAAAGCGTAGGAATGTCCAGGAAGTGTCATGATAGATGTGTCTATAATAGAAACTTCTTGAAAATAGAGAGACGGGATAAATTTAATAGTTTAGATAGAGGATACCTTCAACAATTTATGAAAACAGAAATGTCGTAAATTTGCACTTTTGAATATCTACTTTTAAACATACTCTATGTCTTATCTTATTTTTCTATTCTTTCAGAAAATCATATGAAATTGGCTAAAAAATATTTTTTTTACTTTTAAAAAATCACCAATATGTATCATGTTTGAAAGACCCTGGAAAGATATTCTACAAACGTATAACCTTGCTTCTATGAAACATGCCTGAATTATAGTAAAATATTTCCACTGAGACAAAAAAACATTTCTTTACTTCACTATATGAAATGTGGAAGAGATAATTTTCTCTTTTTAAATATACCTTGTTGAATTTACAAAACTATTTGGAGCATTTCTAAATTTTGACAATTAACACATTTACAAGAAATATAACAAAAGTAATATTTGTTTGGTATGAACTATGAAAACGAAAAAGAAGGAAAATATCCATAAATTTTGGTAAAAGAAGAAATATTTTTGAAAGGCTCTTGATTGGTAAAAGATGAAGGATTGATTTTATTTTTCCTGAAAAGATGTCGAACGAAGCTGCAAAATCATCATATCACTGTGATATCTGTGGTAAATCATTCTCTGGCAGCACTAGATTAACTACACACAAACGTATTCATACAGGGGAGAAACCATATCAGTGTGATATCTGTGGTAAATCATTCATTGAGGGCAGTAATTTAACTAGACACAAACGTATTCATACAGGTGAGGAACCATATCACTGTGATATGTGTGGTAAATCATTCTCTGCTCGCAGCAACTTAACTACACACAAGCGTGTTCATACGGGGGAGAAACCATATCATTGTAATATCTGTGGTAAATCTTTCTCTGTTGGAAGTAGTTTAAATACACACAAACGTATTCATACAGGGGAGAAACCATGTACCTGTGATATCTGTGGGAAATCATTTTCTGATGGTAGTAGCTTATATAAACACAAACGCATTCATACTGGGGAGAAACCATTTCACTGTGATATCTGTGGTAAATCATTCTCTCGTAGTCATAGCTTAGATATTCACAAACATAGCCATACAGGAGACAAAAAATACCACTGTGATATCTGTGGTAAATTATTCTCTGCTGGCAGTAGCCTAACTACACACAAACTAATTCATACAGGGGAAAAACCATATCATTGTGATGTTTGTGGTAAATCGTTCTCTGTTGGCAGTAACTTAACAGCACACAAACTAATTCATACAGGCGAGAAACCATATCACTGTGATATCTGTGGTAAATCATTCTCTGATGGCAGTAACTTGACTAAACACAAACGCATTCATACAGGAGAGAAACCATATCACTGTGATATCTGTGGTAAATCATTCGCTCGTACTTATAGCTTAGATATTCACAAACATATCCATACAGGAGATAAAGGCTACCACTGTGATATCTGTGGTAAGTCATTCTCTGCTGGCAGTAGATTAATTACACACAAACTAATTCATACAGGGGAGAAACCACATCACTGTGATATCTGTGGTAAATCTTTCTCCACTGGTAGTAACTTAACTACACACAGACGTATTCATACAGGGAAGAAACCATATCACTGTGATATCTGTGGCAAATCATTCAGTCAGACGGGTAACTTAACTACACACAAACGTACTCATACAGGTGAACAACCATATCACTGTGATATCTGTGGTAAATCATTCTCTATTGGTAGTAGCTTAACTACACACATACGCGTTCATACCGGGGAGAAACCATATCGCTGCAATATCTGTGGTAAATCATTCTCTGAAAATAGTATCTTAACTACACACAAACGTATTCATACTGGAGTAAAACCATATCATTGTGATATCTGCAGTAAATCATTCTCACAAAAACATCACTTAATTAAACACAAGTGCATTCGTTATGCAAAGGATCCATAGCATAGTGACATTTGTTGTATAACATTCCTTCAGGAAAACCTCTACACATGATTGAAACTATGTTATGAATGTGATATCTATAGTAAATCTTTCATCTCAGATTATCCATTAACTAATCAAAAGAGCATTGACAGAGGAAGGTAAACATGACTGATATTAAACCTTAATCATTCTTTCAAAATGGTGAATTAATTCTACAGTCATATTAATATGAAAGATATAACTATGCCTCAAGATATTTATGCTTAATTAATCTATGAAAATGATCAATTATTGAAACATAAATGCATTGATACAGAAGAGGAACCATATCACTACGATAATGATGATGATCCTCATCATTTAAAATTCACTTTTCCATTCTTCTGTGGATCAGATGGAATTCATTGATGGGGATTTTCTTCAGTCGGATGCCTTTCCCATCACCCATCCTCAACTGTTTCCAAGCAAGGAAATATTTTCCATGGTGAGATATATTTTACACAGAAAACTAGAAATGAAGGACTGCATCTGTATGATGGCCATTTACAAGCTTCACGTGATATCTGGACAAAGGTACACACTCACTGACACACAAATATGTATGTCTGGAGAATTTCTTAAAGGAAATATTTTACATTGTTTATCTACATTTAAATATTTGTAATTCCTGTTAGAAAATGAAACACATGTAATGCTGAATAAATAATATCAAACTCTTCTCCAGTCTCATGTGATAAGTAATTTTACTCTGCAAAAAATATTATCCAAACCTTCCACAAAAATAATACACGCACACACACACAGATGTATATATATATATTACATATATACCGCCCACATACATGACAAACATACATGCGCGCCCTCACACACACATATAGACGAATGCACATATATATACACACACACCCATATATACGTGCACGCCTACATACACAGCCGCATACACACAGGAGTGCACACACAAAATAACACACATACGCATGCACACACCTCTCACATACATAAAACCACATACACATATACACACACCTCTCACATACACAATACTCACTCACATACATAACACACACGCACGCACGAAAACATACACAATATACACATACACGCATGCACAAAAAATATACACACGCGCACACGGAAACACACATACAGACACACATAAACACACACACACACCCGTACCTA
Organism: Octopus bimaculoides; assembly: GCF_046866305.1. Classification (NCBI taxonomy): domain Eukaryota; kingdom Metazoa; phylum Mollusca; class Cephalopoda; order Octopoda; family Octopodidae; genus Octopus; species Octopus bimaculoides. The sequence goes on from NC_142954.1 coordinate 1,965,397, forward strand.
ACACTCACAATCCCACACACACACGCACATCCACACACACCAACACTACACACTCACACAGACACGCATACAATCACACACACATGGGCATAAACAACACACGCACATACAATAGCAAACGCACGCACACACACGTACACAGCAACGCACATATACACATACACACAAACACACGCACGCACAAAAACATACACATACACACACGCGCACATACAAAATACACACACACACGTACACGTACCCAACACCTACAACCCCACACAAACACGAACACACACATACTCAAAAAAACCACCTGTTGACCTTCTACCTAACACTGTCTATAAGCGTCCACTAACCAGTCCTGCTACTAATTTCTTCCACTACGTCATACACACACACACACACAAACACACTAACAGATAAACCACCAAACCATGCACACACATACATACATACGCACACACACGTTCTGTTATCACACACACACTCGCAGACTCTCGCACACGCACAGATATTCATCTCCCTTTTTCACTCTCCTGTCTTAGAAAGAACTTTTCCGCCACCACCTCCTCTTCCGGTCTTTTCATCATGTAACCTCGTGGGCATCGGTACCATTTTCCTCTTTCTCCGTTCTTCCATTCTCCGAACTTTCCATCTTTCCGACGAAGGGCTACGCCCGAAACGTCATACACTCTTTCTTTCCTTTCCTGAGCGTCCAATAACACTATCCATATCACGTCCTCACTTTGTTGTTTTTTTGAACTTATATTTATATATATATATATATATATATAATAATATTATTAGGGACAAAATATATATATATATATATAATAAAGTGTATGCCATGTTACATTAAATTTTTACTCACATGAAACCATGACTCCTATTTTTTACTATACAATTTTTGTTTTCTAGATGAAAAATTTGAATTTCAATTTCAAAACGTAATTTTATTTGTTTATGGTTAAAATGGAAAAAAAAAAACATTGTTAATTAATATAATCGAAGATTTGAAATGAAATAAGTTTTGTTCCTGAAACTTATAGTGATGATGATGATGATAGTGTTGGTGGTGGTGTGTTGATCACAAATGGATTTTCTTTTTTATAGAGACCATCACTTGTCACACTTGCACTTCGATGCAATTATTTATAGTCTTCTCACCTAAGAAATTGATATTTGTTCCTAAGGATTAATTTAGCCTAAACTATGGATTCACAAGAACCACAGTTGCAAGCTGTCTGAGAATAGGGTGCACAGATATAGAGCACGGAACAGTGAGAGGATATAATAATAAAAAAAGACTGCACCGATGGTGTTGTGAGGAATTGGATGTAGACAGACGCCAACTATATTTAAAGAAAGCTAAAACTATGAATGCTATTAAAATGGAAATCATCCTTTCTTTCTTAAATAGGTCCTCTTAATTTTTTAAAATTATTTTAAACGAAGTTGGCAGTCTGGCAGGATCCTTAGCATATTGAGCAAAGTACTTAGCTGGGTTCTTCTGACATCACTTGTGCCTTTAAATTCTGCCAAAGTGGACTTTGTCTTTCATTCAGGGGGGTGATGCAAAGAAGCACCAGTTGAGCACTGGAGTTGACATGGAATTGCTGGCTTTGTGCCAATATTTGAAAACAATATTAATTCCAGTCTCTTATCTTCTTTCTTGCCCGGTGGAAATGCCATGACCATGTTGGCTTGTTCCTGGAGATTAGTTCCCCTTGCTCATAGTTCATTCTTCCGAATTCTGTTTATTTCTTGCTCTCGTTTCTTACGCATCTTAATTGCTTGATCAGTTCCACTTTACAACTGATATTTAAGAGAAAACCCTATCAAAAATATATACACGATTGGTAATTAACTGTCTAAAGAAACAGATACAGCATTTTTTTATTACGTTGACCTGAAAAATTTGAAGTAACGTTTGTTGTGAAAAGGAAGAAATTCAGTTGAAGCTGTCATTGTCCACTCTGACTCGTTGACTGTCTCTGTCTATATTACTATGTAAGTATTGTATGAACATTTCTATTCTATATGTGTCATATTATGTACATCTGTTTGTTTCCATGTGTTGAATAAGTTAAAAGAAAGAATCTCACGAAACAAACACGAAATTATATGGAAGTAAGGCTGTTCTTTTAATACTTTCATTGTGTTATTTGCTTGTAGATATTTCATCGCACTTGTGGTTATTTACTATGTTTGTTAATGTTAGATTAATACATTGTTTAGATAGCATTTCTCTTTCTTTTTGACAATTTAGTTAAATACGGGAGAGTACGGTGTAATTTGTAAAGAAAAATGGGGAATGTGTAAAAGTAGGAGTGTGTACTTGAACTATGAAACGAAAAGGCATTATCATATTAGAGAGGAAATGGAACGGCTTTGAATTGAAACGCTAGAAAGTACCTAATTTGACCAAAAATAAATATAATAATCCGTTTATATAATCTTTTACTCGAAAATTACTAGGTGAAGATATAAAAAGAATATCGACACGACATATAAAATGATGGCTGATTGCCATTGTTTAAAAACTATCGTGTTGTGAAATTTAGTTTACTCGAATCAGTCAATAATAGCTCCATTTGCCATGCTTGAAGGATTATAAACATTTTTATGTCCATTAAAATATATAGACATTATAATAAAGTCATTGAGGATGGTTTTAAGTGTGGTTTCAAAATTTTATACTTAGGAAATACAAAACCGAATTAAGAGGAAGCATTATCTTAATTGAGTCATGTAATTAAAAAAAAGTACAATAAATGTAAAAGCTAATAAATTATCGATGGAAAGTCTCCAAGGTAACTAAAACCATAGATTTATTATCACGGAACTGAGTAGATTATGATTAAAAAGTTTTTGGTAGGAGACGAGGAAAAAGTGCGATTTTAGGGAGATTTGGCTGTTGTTTCTAGCACGTGCAAGATCACCCTCGTTTTTCTCTCAAACATGTATTGATGTGCTTACATTATAATTCCGTCGAAATTTTCCTATGAATTGCTTTATAATCGTTTGTAAGGTATTTGTAGAAAATTTCATTAAATTATATTCATTTTCCTGAAGTTTACGAATGGAAAAACGGATCGTATGAATTTTACGGAAATCCTCTCCCAACTCCCTCGCAAAAATTCTTACGCATAAATCCCCACGTATTCTTAATCCACAACATATAAACGAGATTTCTTGAAGATTATCCACTTTTCTGGAAGTTCCGAGGCAACAAAGTCAATGGGGTACAGATTCTATCAAAGAGCTAACTTAACTATTCACACAAGCGTTCATACAGGGGAGAAACCATATCACTGTGACATCAATGGTACATCATTCTCTGTAGTAGTAACTAGACACAAGCATACTCAGACACCGGAGAAAACCTCCCTCAGACGAAAACATCAGATATCTAGTGTCATTGACATGTATATTGGTGTGTGTGTCTATAACAGAACTTATGTCCTGGAGATGTTATTATAATATATAAACTTCTTGAAAATAGAGAGATGGGATAAGTTTAAAAGTTCAGTTAAAGGATTCCTTCTACAATTTATGAAAACAGAAATGTCGTAAATTTGCACTTTTGAATATCTACCTTTTAAACATTTTTGGCCTTATATTATTTTTCTGTTCTTTCAGAAAATCACATGAAATTGGCAAAAGAGTATTTTTTTACTTTTAAAGAATCACCAATATGTATCATGTTCGAAAGACTCTGCAAAGATATTCTACAAACGTATAACCCTGCTTCTATAAAACGTTGCTGAATTACTGTGAAATATTTCCTCTGAGAGAGAAAGCATTTCTTTCCTTTAGTGTCTGAAATGTGCAAGAGACAATTTTCTCTTCTAAATTTTGACAAACATCACATTTAGAAGATATATAAGAGAAGTGATATATGTTTGGAATAATCTGTAAAAGAAGAAAAATAGCCATATATTTTGCTGAGAGAAGAAATATTGAAAAGTTGTTGTGTAAAACTTGAAGGATTGATTTTATTTTTCTTGAAAAGATGTCAGAAGAATTAGGAAAATCCTCACATGACTGTGACATCTGCAAAGAGTCATTCTTAGGAGAAAGTAAATTCAATCAACACAAACAAATTCATACGGGGGAACAACCATATCACTGTAGTATCTGTGGTAAATCATTCTCAAATGACAGTCACTTAACTCGACACATACGTATTCATACTGGAGAGAAACCTTATCCCTGTGATATCTGTGGTAAATCATTGTCTGACAGGAATAGCTTAACTCAACACAAACGTATTCATACAGGGGAGAAACCGTATGGCTGTGATATCTGTGGTGAATCATTCTCTGTTGGCAGTACCTTAAATCGACACAAACGTATCCATACAGGGGAGAAACCATATCACTGTGATTTATGTGGTAAATCTTTCTCTGAAAACTGTAACTTAACACAACACAAACGTATTCATACGGGGGAAAAACCATATCACTGTGATGTCTGTGGTAAATCATTGTCTGATAGGAGTAGCTTCACTCGACACAAACGTATGCATACAGGAGAGAAACCATATCACTGTGATGTCTGTGGTAAATCTTTCTCTGAAAATGGTAACTTAACTCAACACAAACGTATTCATACGGGGGAGAAACCATATCACTGTGATATCTGTGGTAAATCATTCTCTGAGGGCAGTCACTTAACTCAACACAAACGTATTCATACAGGAGAAAAACCTTATCCCTGTGATATCTGTGGTGAATCATTCTCTGTTACAAGTAGCTTAAATCGACACAAACGTATCCATACAGGAGAGAAACCATATCACTGTGATTTATGTGGTAAATCTTTCCCTGAAAACTGTAGCTTAACTCAACACAAACGTATTCATACAGGAGAAAGACCTTATCCCTGTGATATCTGTGGTAAATCATTCTCTGGGGGCAGTCACTTAACTCAACACAAACGTATTCATACAGGAGAAAGACCTTATCCCTGTGATATCTGTGGTAAATCATTCTCTGATGGCAGTAACTTCATTCGACACAAACGTATTCATACGGGGGAGAAACCTTATAACTGTAATATCTGTGGTAAATCATTCTCTGAGGGCAGTCACTTAACTCAACACAAATGTATTCATACAGGAGAAAAACCTTATCCCTGTGATATCTGTGGTGAATCATTCTCTGTTAAAAGTAGCTTAAATCGACACAAACGTATCCATACAGGAGAGAAACCATATCACTGTGATTTATGTGGTAAATCTTTCTCTGAAAATGGTAGCCTAACTCAACATAAACGTATTCATACGGGGGAGAAACCTTATAACTGTAGAATCTGTGGTAATTCATTCTCTAGTGACAGTCATTTAACTCGACACACACGTATTCATACAGGAGAGAAACCGTATGGCTGTGATATCTGTGGTGAATCATTCTCTGTTGGCAGTAGCTTAAATCGACACAAACGTATTCATACAGGGGAGAAACCATATCACTGTGGTATCTGTGGTGAATCATTCTATCACAGAGGTAACTTTACTACTCACTCAAGGATTCACACAGGGGAGAAGCCATATCACTGTGACATCTGTGATAAATCATTCTCTGTTAGTAGTTGCCTAACTAGACACAAGCGTATTCATGCAGTGGAGAAAACCTCCCTGTGATATCAGCGGCAAATCATTCCATCAAAGAAGTAACTTAACTACTCACGGTCACTTAACTATACTCATATTTAAATTGGAGAAAAACCAGTTCACAGTTATATCTATGGTAAGTCATTGCTGATTTAAACAGAGGTCTTTCCTTATGAAGTGGATCCATAACACAGTGATATTTGTTGTATAACATTTCCTCAGAAGGACAAATGTGTATCAGTCAAATCATCCAACCCATGCTAGCATGGAAAGCGGACGTTAAACGATGATGATGAATGATACATTAATAATAACTGAGAATGAGAATTTTATTAATTTTATTATAGTTTATAAAGAACACTATACTTCTTGAAGTAGAATTTGGCTAATTTACCTTAAATATAGAAAAAAAAGGTGACTAATTGGACAGACTTACAAATTAGCTGAACAGTTTTGTACAATAAATTAAAAAAGTTAAGATCTGTAGAGTGATAAATTAGAAGAACTGCTGCTTTAATATATTCCTAACTCTCCGTTATATCACAACCTTCCACTAACTTTTTAAACCATAAAATAACTATTACATCTCATGCAGGATTCTTTCTCAGTCTATTCTCTCTCCCTTTCTTTTGGCCTCTCTCTTCACCTTATCCTCTTTTATTCCCCCCCCCTTTTTTTTCTCTAATAATATGGAAGTGTTACTGACAGGCTCAGTAACATAATGACCAGCAGAATTATTATAAGACCACCTTTCTTCCCTCCCTCCCTACAAATCTTATTTCACTACTCTACGTAATCAAAGAATAACAGCTGAACAAACAAGCTTTAAGTAAACAACGCACAGAGTAAACTGGATACGAAATGATATATATCCACCAATATAACTATGATTATCACTGGAAAATACCCACACGGATTCTATACATGGATATTTACTTTTGGAATGGAACTATACTCCAAGTACTTTTTCTTCTTTGTTTTTTTCTTCTCCGCATCGCTCCCATTTCTTACTGCAAATCTCCTCATACAGATGTAATAATCCTTATCTTCTACTATTACCGTCTCCGATGAAGGGATACATTGAATTTTCCCTGAAACGGCTGTTAAGACATTCTACATAAAATAAAAATTTACTTATGCCATTGGTCTCTTTATCTCATTCTTTTTTATATATTCACACGCTAATACACGACCCATGTTATATTCCCTATTCATGTTGCAACCACATCTGGGGCAAAACTAGTCAGTATACAGCACTTACTCGGTAGTACCTGTATCATTCAGGTCTGGTTGACTCCATTACCCTTCATATATATATATATATATGTTGTTTAATGTCCGCTTTCCATGCTAGCATGGGTTGGACGATTTGACTGAGGACTGGTGAAACCAGATGGCTACACCAGGCTCCAATCTGATTTGGCAGAGTTTCTACAGCTGGATGCCCTTCCTAACACCAACCACTCAAGAGAGTGTAGTGGGTGCTTTTACGTGCCACCCGCACGAAGGCCAGTCAGGCGGTACTGGCATAGTCATGTGTTGAACCTGGGTTTCAAAATCATAGATACAGCTTCTGCCTAAGCAGTGACAAGACAGTGGGGGGGGGGGGGAGTCAGGGGTCCGTATAAAATAAAAGTGGAGAGGGTGGGATGGTAAACAGAAACAGTAAATAAAATTAAGGGAGATTATCTGAAATGGAGAGAGGACTGGAAGGAGCTAGCAAATGAGATGAAAGTGTTTAAATATTCGTAAGAGAGAGAGGAGTGGTACCAATACAGTTATCAACATAATAGTTGTAGAGGTCTGGGTTTAAGATCAGTGAATCTTAAAAATGATGAGGAACTTAAATGCACTGATGCAGTTGAGGACCTCTCTCATGCCAGTGACCATTCCAAGAAACAGTGAGTAAATGTTGCCCATAAAGGAGAAACAATTCAGAGTAAGATAAAGTTCTGTTCGACAGAGAAGGGTGGAGGTTCTAGGATAAATAATAGTGAAAGAGGGGCCAGGCAGAAGAGAGGCTCTTATGATGAGAGATGACACTCATGGCAAAAATGGGGCAGGAAGGACTGGGGGGGGGTAGGAAGAATTGAAGAGGGAAGAGAGTATGTTTAGTATTGTGAATCTAGGAGGAAGGTATTGAGTTGAGTGGCAAGGACTCTTTTCAGGCAGTTACAGGTAGAAATGATAGGATCTTGGGGAGGAAGTATAGGATATGTATTGACATGTGTGTTTTGCATCCCTGTCTGTTGTAATAAGCAGCAAAAGTTGGTGAAAGGAAGGTTATCAGGCCACGAAAATTTTATCCCAAAGAAACTGTCCAACCCATGCTAGTATGGAAAAGGAAGTATGAAATGAGAAAGAGGAGGAATCACAGGCATATCATCACCATCATCATCATCGTTTAACGTCCGCTTTCCATGCTAGCATGGGTTGGACGATTTGACTGAAGACTGGTGAAACCGGATGGCAACACCAGGCTCCAGTCTGATTTGGCAGAGTTTCTACAGCTGGATGCCCTTCCTAACGCCAACCACTCAGAGAGTGTAGTGGGTGCTTTTACGTGTCACCCGCACGAAAACGTCCACGCTCGAAATGGTGTCTTTTATGTGCCACCCGCACAAGCCAGTCCAGGGGCGCTGGCAACGATCTCGCTCGAAAATTCTACAGGAGCCAGTCAGGCGGTACTGGCAACGGCCACGCTCAAAATGGTGCATCTCATGTGCCACCCGCACAAGAACCAGTCCAGGGGCACTGGCAACGATCTTACTTGGCTTGCCGGGTCTTCTCACGCACAGCACATTTCCAAAGGTCTCGGTCAGTAGCCATCGCCTCGGTGAGGCCCAATGTACGAAGGTCTTGCCTCACCACCTCAGCCCAGGTACATGTGAAATATATATATATATTTATATATGTATATTATTTTTGTGTGTGGTTTGAATAATATTTTTTGCAGAGTAATTACATAACACATAAAGACAACGAAGAAAAGTTTGATATTATTTATTCAGCATTACATGTGTTTCATTTCCAAATAGGAATTACAAACTTTTAGATGTAGAGAAAAAAATGTAAAATATCTCCTATCAGAAATTCTTCATACATACATATATACATGTGTGTGTGTGTGTATGCATATGTGAGTGTACCCTTGGCCAAATATCACATGATGTTTGTAAACGGCCATCATGAGTGTCATGCAAATGCAGTCGTTCATTTCCAGTCTTCTGCATAAAATATGTCTCACCATGGAAAATATTTCCTTGCTTAGCAACAGGTGAGGATGGGTGACGGGAAAGGCATCCAGCTGAAGAAAATCCCCATCAATGAATTCTATCTGATCCATAGAAGCATGGAAAAATGAAGGTTAAATGATGAGGATCATTATATCATAGTGATATGGTTCCTCTTCTGTATCAATGCATTTCTGTTTTAATAATTGATCATTTTCATAGATTGATTTAGCACGAATAGCTTAGGTTATGGTTATATCTTTCATATTTAATATGACTGTAGAATTAATTCACCATTTTGAAAGAATGATTAAGGTTTAATATCGCAGTGATATGTTTTCCTTCCTCAGTCAATGCTCTTTTGATTTGTTAATAGATCATTTCAAATGAAAGATTTACTATAGATATCACATTCATATAGTTTCTATCATGTGTAGAGATTTTTCTGAGGCACAAGCTTGTCCTTCTGAGGGAATTTTATAAAACAAATGTCACTGTACTTATGGATCCACTTGTTTTTAATCAAGTGATGATTTTGTGAGAAAATATTTTATTGCAGATATCAAAAAGGTTTATGGTTTTACTCCAGTATGAATACGTTTGTGTGTAGTTAAGCTTCTTTTTTCAGAGAATGATTTACCATAGATATCAGTGATATGGTTCCTCACCTATATGAATACATTTATGCGTAGCTAAGTTACTGCCATCAGAGAATGATTTACCACAGATATCACAGTGATATGGTTTCTCCCCTGTATGAATACGTTTGTGTCTAGTTAAGTTACTGCTAGCAGAGAATGATTTACCACAGATATCACAGTGATATGGTTTCTCCCCTGTATGAATTAGTCTGTGTGTAATTAATCTACTGCCAGCAGAGAATGATTTACCACAAATATCACAGTGGTAGCCTTTATCTCCTGTATGGATATGCTTGTGAATATCTAAGCTATGTGTACGGGAGAATGATTTACCACAGATATCACAGTGATATGGTTTCTCCCCTGTATGAATACGTTTGTGTCTAGTCAAGTTACTGCCATCAGAGAATGGTTTACCACAGATATGACAATGATATGGTTTCTCCCCTGTATGAATTAGTTTGTGTGTAGTTAAGTTACTGCCAATAGAGAATGATTTACCACAGATATCACAGTGATATGGTTTCTCCTCTGTATGAATGAGTTTGTGTGTAGTTAAGCTACTGTTTTCAGAGAATGATTTACCACAGATATTACAATGATACGGTTTCTCCCCTGTATGAATACGTTTGTGTGCAGTTAAGTTACTACCAGCAGAAAATGATTTACCACAGATATCACAGTGATATGGTTCCTCACCCGTATGAATGCGTTTATGTCTAGTTAAATTACTGCCCCCAGAGAATGATTTACCACAGATATTACAGTGATATGGTTTCTCTCCTGTATGAGTACGTTTATGTGTAGTTAATCTACTGCGAACAGAGAATGATTTACCACAGATATCACAGTGATATGATGATTTTCCTGCTTCTTCTGCCATCTTTTGAAGAAAAATAAAATCAGTCCTTCAAGTTTTATACATCAATAACTTTTCAAAAATATTTCTCCTCTCACCAAAATCTATGGATATTTTTCTTCTTGTTTTTATAGTTTATTCCAAGCAAATATAACTTTTGTTAAATTTCTTCTAAATGTGATCTTTGTCAATATTTAGAAATGTTGCAAATACTTTTGTAAATTCATCAAAATATATTCAAAAGAGAAAATTATCTCTTCGACATTTCAGGCATGGAGGTAAAGTAATGTTTTCTCTGAGGAAAGATTTTACTGTAATTCAGCCATGTTTCATAGAAGCCTGGTTATATGTTTGTAGAATATCTTTGCAGAGTCTTTCAAACATGATACATATTGAAGATTCTTTAAAAGTAAAAAAAAATACTTTTTAGCCAATTTCATGTGATTTTCTGAAAGAATAGAAAATTAAGATAAGACATAAAGTATGTTTAAAAGGTAGATATTCGTGCAAATTTACGACAATTCTATTTTGCTAAATTGTAGAAGTATTAAACTTATTTAATCTCACCAGTTTTAAGAAGTTTCTATCTACATATGGGAATACATGCGATTATGAAAAAAATTGTCTTTTAATTTTTCCAATTTTATTTTTAAATCGAAATTTAAAATACTCACAGTAGAATTTTTTTGGCTTAAATCCCAACAAGAGAGACAGAGAATGTAGGAGGGTATCAGGTGGTTACGAAATGTTTGAAAAATCACATAGTTTTTGTTTGTTTGTTTGCTGCAAAACCGTATGAATTCTTGTGTGTAGCACACGTATGTACAAAAATTTTCTGAAAATTCCCCCAAAATAAAAAATATGTGAGAAAGGATTATATTGGGTGCTTAAAGCAACATTCTGCCAAATTGTTTTTTATTGTGAGTTGTAATGATGCAGAAGAACCACCAGAAATAAAGATTTCCTGTTTCAAATAAAAGCCGTTCCATTTCTTCTGTATACGATATTTACTTTTCGTTTCAGTATTTCAGGTGCACACTCGTATTTTTATATATTCCCCATTTTCTTACACCAATTATATCGTACTTACCCCGCATTTAACTTTATAGTCAAATTTACACGTCAGAAAGAAAGAGAAATGTTATCTAAACAAGATATAGATCTGACGTTAACGAATATAGGAAATAACTAAAAGTGCAATGAAATGTCTAAAAGAAAACGATAATGAAAGTATTAAAAGAACAACCTTACTTTCATATAATTTCGTCTTTGTTTAGTGAGATTCTTTCTTTTAACTTATTCAACACATGGAAACAATCAGATATGTCATGACACATATATAATAGAAATGTTTATATAAATATAATACTTACATAGTAATATATATTTATACGTATATAGATACTATTCAAGAATAGTTGTACCGGTGTACGCACTCGCACATCCGGACTAGCAAGTCGTGACTAGTGGATCCAACGACTACCTAGGGCAAGTGTGCGTCATGCGCAAAACATGTATGAGAGTTTTTTTCTAAACAAAGTAAATAAATTATACACTACCTATTTTTGGTAAACAGTCCATTATTAACATCTATATTGGTATGTATGTGTGTGTGTGTGTGTGTGAGAGAGAGAGAGAGAGAAAGCAATGTCCAGGAGTTGCTATTATAATTATTGTATCTGCTCATAATTTATTAACTTTTGGAAAAGTTCACATGCAGGTTGGTTTACTTCTACAATTCATTAAAACAGAAATGACATAAATTTGCATTTTTGAATATCTACCTTTTAAACATATTCTATGTCTTATATTATTTTTTTGTATTCTTTCAGAAAATCACATGAAATTGGCTAAAAAGTATTTTTTTTACTTTTAAAGAATCACCAATATGTATCATGTTCGAAAGACTCTGCAAAGATGTTCTACAAACGTATAACCAGGCTTCTATAAAACGTTGCTGAATTACAGTAAAATCTTTCCTCTGAGAGAATTATAATGAAAGTGAGATTTGTTTGAAATAAACTATAAAAATAGAAAGAAAAATATTTTGGTGAGAAAAGACCTTCTTGGAAAATTACTGACATATAAAACTTAAAGGATTGATTTTATTTTTCCTGAAGAGATGACAGAAGAATTAGGAAAATCCTCACATGACTGTGACATCTTTAAAAAGTCATTCTCAGAAGAAAGTAAATTCAATGAACAGAAACGAATTCATAGAGGAGAGAAACAACATCATTGTGATATCTGTGGTAAATCATTCTCTTGCAAAAGAAATTACACTACTCACAAACATGTACATGCAGGGGAGAAACCATATCACTGTGATATCTGTGGTAAATCATTCTCTGGAAATGAATATTTAACTACACATACACGTATTCATACAGGAGAAAAACCATATCGCTGCAATATCTGTGGTAAATCATTCTCCCAGAAAACTAAGGTAAATACTCACAAACGTGTTCATACTGGTGAGAAACCATATCACTGTGATATCTGTGGTAGATCATTCTCTCAAAACACCAACCTAACTGCTCATAAATGGGTTCATACAGGGGAGAAACCATATCACTGTACTATCTGTGGTAAATCATTCTCTATTGACAGTAGCTTAATTAGACACAAGCGTATTCATACAGGGGAGAAACCATATCACTGTGATATCTGTGGTAAATCATTCTCTTGCAATGAATATTTAACTACACATAAACGTATTCATACAGGAGAAAAACCTTATCGCTGCAATATCTGTGGTAAATCGTTCTCCCAGAAAACTAAGGTAAATACTCACAAACGTGTTCATACTGGTGAGAAACCATATCACTGATATCTGTGGTAAATCATTCTCTACAAATCATCATTTAACCCAACACAAGCGTATTCATACAGAAGAGAAACCATATCACTGTGATATCTGTGGTAGATCATTCTCTCAAAACACCAACCTAACTGCTCATAAACGGGTTCATACAGGGGAGAAACCATATCACTGTGATATCTGTGGTAAATCATTCTCTACAAATCATCATTTAACCCAACACAAGCGTATTCATACAGAAGTGAAGCCATACCACTGTGATATCTGTGGTAAATCATTCCCTAATGGTAGTAACTTAAATCAACACAAACGTACTCATACAGGTTAGCAAAACCATAATTTAACTAAACACAGGCATATACATACAGAAAATCATCGCTGAATTAAACACAAGTGCATTCCTTATTAATTGGATTCATAGCACAGTGATGTTTGTTCACTACAATCATCATCGTCGCCATCATTTAATATCCACTTTTCCTTAAATCTATGGATCAGATGGGATTCATTGATGGAGATTTTCTGCAGCTGGATGCCAATCCTCACTTGTTTCCAAGCAAGGAAATATTTTCCATGGTGAGACATATTTTATGCAGAAGACTTGAAATGAACAGCTGCATTTATATGACAATGATGGTCATTTACTAGTATCATGTGATATCTAGTGAAGGGTACATACACACACATCTATAAATATATACATATTTAAAAAGCATCTATTATGCTCTTGGAGTGGTTGGCATTAGGAAGAGCATCCAGTCATATACACACTGCCAAATCAGGGTGCAACTTGGTGCATTTCTCTGGCTTGCCAGTTCCAGTTGAACTGTCTAACCCATACCAGCATGGAAAGTGAACAATAAATGATGATGTATGTACGAATAATTTCTAATAAGAGATATCTGACATGTTTCCTTCCTGTATATATAAAATTTTGTAATTCCTGTTCGCAAATGAAACACATGTAATGATGAATAAATAATTCCAAAACCTTTTTTTAATCTCCTCTTCTGTTATGTACTTACTCTGCAAAACGATTTCCCAGTATTTTTCAATTCTTAAGGCATACCTGACATACAACATCCCTTCTGTAGCCTTTGCCACATTCGGTCAGAAGTGAAACCATAAACGCTTTCTTCATCAAGCGTTCCAGTCCACCAAAAAGCCAGACCATTTTGATATTTTCGATGGACCAGAACCGTTTCATCGATCTCAATTTCAACCCCACCTCCTCCGATCACATTTTGGTGGTTTTCTGCCCCAAACTGGCAGACCTCAGCACAGAAAGACAGCCAACCTACCTAGGTTTTACAGCAGAATCCAAGGTTTTCCTCGATTAATCTGTGCTGAAGAAGTGATTCACGAAAATCAAAATCTTCCAAGGTGGAGAATATCCACAATCCCTTCTGGATTGACGACGTCGTCGTACCATCCTACGGCAACGCCACATGATCGTTTCCTCGTGCAAAATACATGGGAAATTACATGTTGGACAATTGTGGGTAAACGGCAGGACACCGTGTTCCATGAAAAATGTAATAGCAGTATTATTTTTACCGTGGAAACAGAGAACTCCTTAATAAAGAGTGATATTGCAACAGTTGTATGGAGCTATGGTGTTAGAGCAGAATTAGGATTTCGTGTATCTGCGCGCACATGTGTGAGAGAGAAAGAGTGAGTGAAGGTGATAATGAATGCCTTCTAAGGCAGGGGTTTTCAAACTGTGGTCCGCAAGGACAAGACAGGGGGGGGGGGTCCGTGGACAGCAAATACTTTTTATGGGCAATTTGATTTTATATATGTGTTTTTTAATCGAAATCTTTTAATTGACAATAAACCTATTTGTTAAGTACTGTTAAATAAATAAATGTAAAAATATATGTTATTTTAAGTAAATATTTATGTATAAATTTCATAAGCGTTTATGAAATATAAAGGGGTCCGCAAGTCAAAAAGTTTGAAAACCCCTGTTCTAAGGTACACACTCATTTTGAAAATGTGACGTCTATGATAGATAACTTATGGAAAAGATTATAATTTTAAATTTTTGTAATTCAAATATGTCAACGAAACAAAAGTACTGAATATTTTGATACTCCATACGTGAAAATTGATTCTCTCACCCCTCCATACTCACCAATAAGGGGTGTGCGAGCGTAACAATCTCTACAGTACACAGAAAACGAAAGGCTAAAACAAGTGAAACACCATGTTTTACATATGGGTTGTATACGTCGGTCTTGTTTTTTCGCTTTAAAGGCAAGCGATTCTCATATAAGAAAACACGATATTAAATAATTCTCTTTAACATACTTCTAAAATGAGACTTCATCTATATGTAGAGATGTGTGTGTCTACCATCCCATCAGCAACAATCATCATCACCTTCTTCATAATATTTGTACCCTTTAAAAAGAAGCACCTGTTGCTATTTTTCTCAATTTATTTTACATTGTGTTCACCCAAATTGGAACTTTTACTGTATTTTGCGCCAGAGAACATAAAAGATTATATGAAGGCAAAACGTATTGCCAATGAATAAACGTGGTGTGCTTACACACATTCGATGAATTTTCAAAATCCTAGTCGTTCTATTGACGAGTTTGTCAATAGAACGTGCACTAAATGTGAAAAAAAAAAAAAAGCCTTTTTCCGTCAGGAAAGGTAAATTAACAGAAAACTCTGAGCTGCCATTATATTTAATTTCTCATTTAGTGTTTGATTTTATTTTCGAATTGCCTGTAACGATTTCTGGCGAGAAGGAATTGCATTGATAACAAAAAAACTGCCGTTCAGAGAGACGAGTTCTTTAGAGATGTTTTGCTACAGGACAAAAGAAGGCAATGGTGGTGGGATCATAAGCTTGTTCTTTCAATAGCAAGAACAATGGGAGGAAGAATGTGTCGCAAAACTGGGGTTGTCGGATGTTTAGGACAACAGAAAGAGACAAAAAAAAAGATTTGTTCAAAATGTACCCGAGAGGAAGAACAGAGACGACATTAAATAGCAGACGACACTTTTACTCTCTCTCCACCTTCAAACTCTCTCTCTACCTCTCACTTCACAGTTCATTCTGCAGCTCCCTCTCCACCTTCCATCTCTCTCTCTCTCTCTCCACCTCTCACTTCACAGATCATTCTGCAGCTCCCTCTCCACCTTCCATCTCTCTCTCTCTCTCTCCACCTCTCACTTCACAGATCATTCTGCAGCTCCCTCTCCACCTTCCATCTCTCTCTCTCTCTCACCCTCTCACTTCACCTCCCACCTCTCTCTCTCTCCACATCAGTCTGCAGATTTCTCTCGCCTCGTCCAGACGTATTTGTTCCTCGCTCAAAATTCCGACATTCAAAATTGCTCAAGCTAAGTGGCAACAATTGATACCATTTGAAAACTGTTTTTTTTTTTTTTTGCACCTAAGGCCTTATTAATGTATCCACGGATCGATATATATCCAGTGATTTTTGAACGTATATAAAAGATATTGTTTCAATAGACTTTAGCTTGTTTCACACAAAACACTAAAAAGGTTTTTGTTTGTCCAGACATTGTTACCGTTAATTATTTCTAACTTCAGCTTTTGTTTTATTATCACCAAATGTCATCTAGGAAAAGATTTCTTTCAGCATATTTCTTTATAATCGTCATGTATGCCATTTGAAAGCTATTTCTATAAAAGGTCATTGAAAAATAAATTCGACGGACTAATAAAATTCATATATTATTTCCGTAAACCCTAATTGAAAACAAGAAGCTACCACAACCATCCCCATCAGCAACAATCATCATCACCTTCTTCATAATATTTGTACCCTTTAAAAAGAAGCACCTGTTGCTATTTTTCTCAATTTATTTTACATTGTGTTCACCCAAATTGGAACTTTTACTGTACTTTGCGCCAGAGAACATAAAAGATTATATGAAGGCAAAACGTATTGCCAAATAAAAAAAACGTGTTGTGCTTCGTTGAATTTTCAAAATCTTAGTCGTTCTATTGACGAGTTTGTCAATAGAACGTGCATAGAAGGTACATTTACCGAAAACTCTGGGAGCTGCCATTATATTTAATTTTTCATTTAGTGTTTGATTTTATTTTCGAATTGCCTGTAACGATTTCTGGCGAGAAGGAATTGCATTGATAAAAAAAAAAAAAACTGCCGTTCAGAGAGACGGGTTCTTTAGGGATGTTTTGCTACAGGACAAAAGAAGGCAATGGTGGTGGGATCATAAGCTTGTTCTTTCAATAGCAAGAACAATGGGAGGAAGAATGTGTCGCAAAACTGGGGTTGTCGGATGTTTAGGACAACAGAACGAAGCAAAAAAAAAGATTTGTTCAAAATGTACCCGAGAGGAAGAACAGAGACGACATTAAATAGCAGACGACACTTTTACTCTCTCTCCACCTTCCATCTCTCTCTCTCTCTCTCCACCTCTCACTTCACAGATCATTCTGCAGCTCCCTCTCCACCTTCCATCTCTCTCTCTCTCTCCACCTCTCACTTCACAGATCATTCTGCAGCTCCCTCTCCACCTTCCATCTCTCTCTCTCTCTCTCCACCTCTCACTTCACAGATCATTCTGCAGCTCCCTCTCCACCTTCAAACTCTCTCTCTCTCTCTCCACCTCTCACTTCACAGATCATTCTGCAGCTCCCTCTCCACCTTCCATCTCTCTCTCTCTCTCTCCACCTCTCACTTCACAGATCATTCTGCAGCTCCCTCTCCACCTTCCATCTCTCTCTCTCTCTCCACCTCTCACTTCACAGATCATTCTGCAGCTCCCTCTCCACCTTCCATCTCTCTCTCTCTCTCTCTCCACCTCTCACTTCACAGATCATTCTGCAGCTCCCTCTCCACCTTCAAACTCTCTCTCTCTCTCTCTCGCCACCTCTCACTTCACAGATCATTCTGCAGCTCCCTCTCCACCTTCCATCTCTCTCTCTCCACCACTCACTTCACAGATCATTCTGCAGCTCCCTCTCCACCTTCCATCTCTCTCTCTCTCTCTCTCCACCTCTCACTTCACAGATCATTCTGCAGCTCCCTCTCCACCTTCAAACTCTCTCTCTCTCTCCACCTCTCACTTCACAGATCATTCTGCAGCTCCCTCTCCACCTTCAAACTCTCTCTCTCTCTCCACCTCTCACTTCACAGATCATTCTGCAGCTCCCTCTCCACCTTCCATCTCTCTCTCTCCACCACTCACTTCACAGATCATTCTGCAGCTCCCTCTCCACCTTCCATCTCTCTCTCTCTCTCTCTCCACCTCTCACTTCACAGATCATTCTGCAGCTCCCTCTCCACCTTCAAACTCTCTCTCTCTCTCCACCTCTCACTTCACAGATCATTCTGCAGCTCCCTCTCCACCTTCCATCTCTCTCTCTCTCTCTCCACCTCTCACTTCACAGATCATTCTGCAGCTCCCTCTCCACCTTCCATCTCTCTCTCTCTCTCTCCACCTCTCACTTCACAGATCATTCTGCAGCTCCCTCTCCACCTTCAAACTCTCTCTCTCTCTCTCCACCTCTCACTTCACAGATCATTCTGCAGCTCCCTCTCCACCTTCCATCTCTCTCTCTCTCTCCACCTCTCACTTCACAGATCATTCTGCAGCTCCCTCTCCACCTTCCATCTCTCTCTCTCCCTCTCTCTCCACCTCTCACTTCACAGATCATTCTGCAGCTCCCTCTCCACCTTCCATCTCTCTCTCTCTCTCTCCACCTCTCACTTCACAGATCATTCTGCAGCTCCCTCTCCACCTTCCATCTCTCTCTCTCTCTCTCCACCTCTCACTTCACAGATCATTCTGCAGCTCCCTCTCCACCTTCCATCTCTCTCTCTCTCTCTCCACCTCTCACTTCACAGATCATTCTGCAGCTCCCTCTCCACCTTCCATCTCTCTCTCTCTCTCTCCACCTCTCACTTCACAGATCATTCTGCAGCTCCCTCTCCACCTTCCATCTCTCTCTCTCTCTCTCCACCTCTCACTTCACAGATCATTCTGCAGCTCCCTCTCCACCTTCCATCTCTCTCTCTCTCTCTCCACCTCTCACTTCACAGATCATTCTGCAGCTCCCTCTCCACCTTCCATCTCTCTCTCTCTCTCTCCACCTCTCACTTCACAGATCATTCTGCAGCTCCCTCTCCACCTTCCATCTCTCTCTCTCTCTCTCTCCACCTCTCACTTCACAGATCATTCTGCAGCTCCCTCTCCACCTTCCATCTCTCTCTCTCTCTCTCTCTCCACCTCTCACTTCACAGATCATTCTGCAGCTCCCTCTCCACCTTCCATCTCTCTCTCTCTCTCTCTCCACCTCTCACTTCACAGATCATTCTGCAGCTCCCTCTCCACCTTCAAACTCTCTCTCTCTCTCTCCACCTCTCACTTCACAGATCATTCTGCAGCTCCCTCTCCACCTTCCATCTCTCTCTCTCTCTCCACCTCTCACTTCACAGATCATTCTGCAGCTCCCTCTCCACCTTCCATCTCTCTCTCTCTCTCTCTCTCCACCTCTCACTTCACAGATCATTCTGCAGCTCCCTCTCCACCTTCCATCTCTCTCTCTCTCTCTCCACCTCTCACTTCACAGATCATTCTGCAGCTCCCTCTCCACCTTCAAACTCTCTCTCTCTCTCTCCACCTCTCACTTCACAGATCATTCTGCAGCTCCCTCTCCACCTTCCATCTCTCTCTCTCTCTCTCCACCTCTCACTTCACAGATCATTCTGCAGCTCCCTCTCCACCTTCAAACTCTCTCTCTCTCTCTCCACCTCTCACTTCACAGATCATTCTGCAGCTCCCTCTCCACCTTCAAACTCTCTCTCTCTCTCTCCACCTCTCACTTCACAGATCATTCTGCAGCTCCCTCTCCACCTTCCATCTCTCTCTCTCTCTCTCCACCTCTCACTTCACAGATCATTCTGCAGCTCCCTCTCCACCTTCAAACTCTCTCTCTCTCTCTCCACCTCTCACTTCACAGATCATTCTGCAGCTCCCTCTCCACCTTCCATCTCTCTCTCTCTCTCTCCACCTCTCACTTCACAGATCATTCTGCAGCTCCCTCTCCACCTTCAAACTCTCTCTCTCTCTCTCCACCTCTCACTTCACAGATCATTCTGCAGCTCCCTCTCCACCTTCCATCTCTCTCTCTCTCTCTCCACCTCTCACTTCACAGATCATTCTGCAGCTCCCTCTCCACCTTCCATCTCTCTCTCTCTCTCTCCACCTCTCACTTCACAGATCATTCTGCAGCTCCCTCTCCACCTTCAAACTCTCTCTCTCTCTCTCCACCTCTCACTTCACAGATCATTCTGCAGCTCCCTCTCCACCTTCCATCTCTCTCTCTCTCTCCACCTCTCACTTCACAGATCATTCTGCAGCTCCCTCTCCACCTTCCATCTCTCTCTCTCTCTCTCTCTCCACCTCTCACTTCACAGATCATTCTGCAGCTCCCTCTCCACCTTCCATCTCTCTCTCTCTCTCCACCTCTCACTTCACAGATCATTCTGCAGCTCCCTCTCCACCTTCCATCTCTCTCTCTCTCTCTCCACCTCTCACTTCACAGATCATTCTGCAGCTCCCTCTCCACCTTCCATCTCTCTCTCTCTCTCTCCACCTCTCACTTCACAGATCATTCTGCAGCTCCCTCTCCACCTTCCATCTCTCTCTCTCTCTCTCCACCTCTCACTTCACAGATCATTCTGCAGCTCCCTCTCCACCTTCAAACTCTCTCTCTCTCTCTCCACCTCTCACTTCACAGATCATTCTGCAGCTCCCTCTCCACCTTCCATCTCTCTCTCTCTCTCCACCTCTCACTTCACAGATCATTCTGCAGCTCCCTCTCCACCTTCCATCTCTCTCTCTCTCTCTCTCCACCTCTCACTTCACAGATCATTCTGCAGCTCCCTCTCCACCTTCCATCTCTCTCTCTCTCTCTCCACCTCTCACTTCACAGATCATTCTGCAGCTCCCTCTCCACCTTCCATCTCTCTCTCTCTCTCTCTCCACCTCTCACTTCACAGATCATTCTGCAGCTCCCTCTCCACCTTCAAACTCTCTCTCTCTCTCTATCCACCTCTCACTTCACAGATCATTCTGCAGCTCCCTCTCCACCTTCCATCTCTCTCTCTCTCTCTCCACCTCTCACTTCACAGATCATTCTGCAGCTCCCTCTCCACCTTCAAACTCTCTCTCTCTCTCTCCACCTCTCACTTCACAGATCATTCTGCAGCTCCCTCTCCACCTTCCATCTCTCTCTCTCTCTCTCTCTCCACCTCTCACTTCACAGATCATTCTGCAGCTCCCTCTCCACCTTCAAACTCTCTCTCTCTCTCTCCACCTCTCACTTCACAGATCATTCTGCAGCTCCCTCTCCACCTTCCATCTCTCTCTCTCTCTCGTCACCTCTCACTTCACAGATCATTCTGCAGCTCCCTCTCCACCTTCCATCCATCTCTCTCTCTCTCTCTCTCTCCACCTCTCACTTCACAGATCATTCTGCAGCTCCCTCTCCACCTTCCATCTCTCTCTCTCTCTCTCCACCTCTCACTTCACAGATCATTCTGCAGCTCCCTCTCCACCTTCAAACTCTCTCTCTCTCTCTCCACCTCTCACTTCACAGATCATTCTGCAGCTCCCTCTCCACCTTCCATCTCTCTCTCTCTCTCTCTCCACCTCTCACTTCACAGATCATTCTGCAGCTCCCTCTCCACCTTCAAACTCTCTCTCTCTCTCTCCACCTCTCACTTCACAGATCATTCTGCAGCTCCCTCTCCACCTTCCATCTCTCTCTCTCTCTCTCCACCTCTCACTTCACAGATCATTCTGCAGCTCCCTCTCCACCTTCCATCTCTCTCTCTCTCTCTCCACCTCTCACTTCACAGATCATTCTGCAGCTCCCTCTCCACCTTCAAACTCTCTCTCTCTCTCTCCACCTCTCACTTCACAGATCATTCTGCAGCTCCCTCTCCACCTTCAAACTCTCTCTCTCTCTCTCCACCTCTCACTTCACAGATCATTCTGCAGCTCCCTCTCCACCTTCCATCTCTCTCTCTCTCTCTCTCCACCTCTCACTTCACAGATCATTCTGCAGCTCCCTCTCCACCTTCAAACTCTCTCTCTCTCTCTCTCCACCTCTCACTTCACAGATCATTCTGCAGCTCCCTCTCCACCTTCAAACTCTCTCTCTCTCTCTCCACCTCTCACTTCACAGATCATTCTGCAGCTCCCTCTCCACCTTCCATCTCTCTCTCTCTCTCTCTCCACCTCTCACTTCACAGATCATTCTGCAGCTCCCTCTCCACCTTCAAACTCTCTCTCTCTCGCTCTCCACCTCTCACTTCACAGATCATTCTGCAGCTCCCTCTCCACCTTCCATCTCTCTCTCTCTCTCCCCACCTCTCACTTCACAGATCATTCTGCAGCTCCCTCTCCACCTTCAAACTCTCTCTCTCTCTCTCTCCACCTCTCACTTCACAGATCATTCTGCAGCTCCCTCTCCACCTTCCATCTCTCTCTCTCTCTCGTCACCTCTCACTTCACAGATCATTCTGCAGCTCCCTCTCCACCTTCCATCCATCTCTCTCTCTCTCTCTCTCTCCACCTCTCACTTCACAGATCATTCTGCAGCTCCCTCTCCACCTTCCATCTCTCTCTCTCTCTCGTCACCTCTCACTTCACAGATCATTCTGCAGCTCCCTCTCCACCTTCCATCTCTCTCTCTCTCTCTCCACCTCTCACTTCACAGATCATTCTGCAGCTCCCTCTCCACCTTCAAACTCTCTCTCTCTCTCCACCTCTCACTTCACAGATCATTCTGCAGCTCCCTCTCCACCTTCAAACTCTCTCTCTCTCTCTCCACCTCTCACTTCACAGATCATTCTGCAGCTCCCTCTCCACCTTCCATCTCTCTCTCTCTCTCTCCACCTCTCACTTCACAGATCATTCTGCAGCTCCCTCTCCACCTTCCATCTCTCTCTCTCTCTCTCCACCTCTCACTTCACAGATCATTCTGCAGCTCCCTCTCCACCTTCCATCTCTCTCTCTCTCTCTCCACCTCTCACTTCACAGATCATTCTGCAGCTCCCTCTCCACCTTCCATCTCTCTCTCTCTCTCTCCACCTCTCACTTCACAGATCATTCTGCAGCTCCCTCTCCACCTTCCATCTCTCTCTCTCTCTCTCCACCTCTCACTTCACAGATCATTCTGCAGCTCCCTCTCCACCTTCAAACTCTCTCTCTCTCTCTCCACCTCTCACTTCACAGATCATTCTGCAGCTCCCTCTCCACCTTCCATCTCTCTCTCTCTCTCTCCACCTCTCACTTCACAGATCATTCTGCAGCTCCCTCTCCACCTTCCATCTCTCTCTCTCTCTCTCTCCACCTCTCACTTCACAGATCATTCTGCAGCTCCCTCTCCACCTTCCATCTCTCTCTCTCTCTCTCTCCACCTCTCACTTCACAGATCATTCTGCAGCTCCCTCTCCACCTTCAAACTCTCTCTCTCTCTCTCTCCACCTCTCACTTCACAGATCATTCTGCAGCTCCCTCTCCACCTTCCATCTCTCTCTCTCTCTCTCCACCTCTCACTTCACAGATCATTCTGCAGCTCCCTCTCCACCTTCCATCTCTCTCTCTCTCTCTCCACCTCTCACTTCACAGATCATTCTGCAGCTCCCTCTCCACCTTCCATCTCTCTCTCTCTCTCTCCACCTCTCACTTCACAGATCATTCTGCAGCTCCCTCTCCACCTTCAAACTCTCTCTCTCTCTCTCCACCTCTCACTTCACAGATCATTCTGCAGCTCCCTCTCCACCTTCCATCTCTCTCTCTCTCTCTCCACCTCTCACTTCACAGATCATTCTGCAGCTCCCTCTCCACCTTCCATCTCTCTCTCTCTCTCTCCACCTCTCACTTCACAGATCATTCTGCAGCTCCCTCTCCACCTTCAAACTCTCTCTCTCTCTCTCTCCACCTCTCACTTCACAGATCATTCTGCAGCTCCCTCT
This sequence comes from Octopus bimaculoides, assembly GCF_046866305.1. Lineage (NCBI taxonomy): Eukaryota > Metazoa > Mollusca > Cephalopoda > Octopoda > Octopodidae > Octopus > Octopus bimaculoides. The sequence continues at coordinate 1,989,553 of NC_142954.1, forward strand.
CCACCTTCCATCTCTCTCTCTCTCTCCACCTCTCACTTCACAGATCATTCTGCAGCTCCCTCTCCACCTTCAAACTCTCTCTCTCTCTCTCCACCTCTCACTTCACAGATCATTCTGCAGCTCCCTCTCCACCTTCCATCTCTCTCTCTCTCTCTCCACCTCTCAATTCACAGATCATTCTGCAGCTCCCTCTCCACCTTCAAACTCTCTCTCTCTCTCTCTCCACCTCTCACTTCACAGATCATTCTGCAGCTCCCTCTCCACCTTCAAACTCTCTCTCTCTCTCTCGCCACCTCTCACTTCACAGATCATTCTGCAGCTCCCTCTCCACCTTCCATCTCTCTCTCTCTCTCTCCACCTCTCACTTCACAGATCATTCTGCAGCTCCCTCTCCACCTTCCATCTCTCTCTCTCTCTCTCCACCTCTCACTTCACAGATCATTCTGCAGCTCCCTCTCCACCTTCCATCTCTCTCTCTCTCTCCACCTCTCACTTCACAGATCATTCTGCAGCTCCCTCTCCACCTTCAAACTCTCTCTCTCTCTCTCTCCACCTCTCACTTCACAGATCATTCTGCAGCTCCCTCTCCACCTTCCATCTCTCTCTCTCTCTCTCCACCTCTCACTTCACAGATCATTCTGCAGCTCCCTCTCCACCTTCCATCTCTCTCTCTCTCTCTCCACCTCTCACTTCACAGATCATTCTGCAGCTCCCTCTCCACCTTCCATCTCTCTCTCTCTCTCTCCACCTCTCACTTCACAGATCATTCTGCAGCTCCCTCTCCACCTTCCATCTCTCTCTCTCTCTCTCTCCACCTCTCACTTCACAGATCATTCTGCAGCTCCCTCTCCACCTTCCATCTCTCTCTCTCTCTCTCCACCTCTCACTTCACAGATCATTCTGCAGCTCCCTCTCCACCTTCAAACTCTCTCTCTCTCTCTCTCCACCTCTCACTTCACAGATCATTCTGCAGCTCCCTCTCCACCTTCCATCTCTCTCTCTCTCTCTCCACCTCTCACTTCACAGATCATTCTGCAGCTCCCTCTCCACCTTCCATCTCTCTCTCTCTCTCTCTCCACCTCTCACTTCACAGATCATTCTGCAGCTCCCTCTCCACCTTCCATCTCTCTCTCTCTCTCTCTCCACCTCTCACTTCACAGATCATTCTGCAGCTCCCTCTCCACCTTCCATCTCTCTCTCTCTCTCTCCACCTCTCACTTCACAGATCATTCTGCAGCTCCCTCTCCACCTTCAAACTCTCTCTCTCTCTCTCCACCTCTCACTTCACAGATCATTCTGCAGCTCCCTCTCCACCTTCCATCTCTCTCTCTCTCTCTCCACCTCTCACTTCACAGATCATTCTGCAGCTCCCTCTCCACCTTCCATCTCTCTCTCTCTCTCTCCACCTCTCACTTCACAGATCATTCTGCAGCTCCCTCTCCACCTTCCATCTCTCTCTCTCTCTCTCCACCTCTCACTTCACAGATCATTCTGCAGCTCCCTCTCCACCTTCCATCTCTCTCTCTCTCTCTCCACCTCTCACTTCACAGATCATTCTGCAGCTCCCTCTCCACCTTCAAACTCTCTCTCTCTCTCTCCACCTCTCACTTCACAGATCATTCTGCAGCTCCCTCTCCACCTTCCATCTCTCTCTCTCTCTCTCCACCTCTCACTTCACAGATCATTCTGCAGCTCCCTCTCCACCTTCCATCTCTCTCTCTCTCTCTCTCCACCTCTCACTTCACAGATCATTCTGCAGCTCCCTCTCCACCTTCCATCTCTCTCTCTCTCTCTCCACCTCTCACTTCACAGATCATTCTGCAGCTCCCTCTCCACCTTCCATCTCTCTCTCTCTCTCTCCACCTCTCACTTCACAGATCATTCTGCAGCTCCCTCTCCACCTTCAAACTCTCTCTCTCTCTCTCCACCTCTCACTTCACAGATCATTCTGCAGCTCCCCTCTCCACCTTCCATCTCTCTCTCTCTCTCTCCACCTCTCACTTCACAGATCATTCTGCAGCTCCCTCTCCACCTTCCATCTCTCTCTCTCTCTCTCCACCTCTCACTTCACAGATCATTCTGCAGCTCCCTCTCCACCTTCAATCTCTCTCTCTCTCTCTCCACCTCTCACTTCACAGATCATTCTGCAGCTCCCTCTCCACCTTCCATCTCTCTCTCTCTCTCTCCACCTCTCACTTCACAGATCATTCTGCAGCTCCCTCTCCACCTTCCATCTCTCTCTCTCTCTCTCCACCTCTCACTTCACAGATCATTCTGCAGCTCCCTCTCCACCTTCCATCTCTCTCTCTCTCTCTCTCCACCTCTCACTTCACAGATCATTCTGCAGCTCCCTCTCCACCTTCCATCTCTCTCTCTCTCTCTCTCCACCTCTCACTTCACAGATCATTCTGCAGCTCCCTCTCCACCTTCCATCTCTCTCTCTCTCTCTCCACCTCTCACTTCACAGATCATTCTGCAGCTCCCTCTCCACCTTCCATCTCTCTCTCTCTCTCTCTCCACCTCTCACTTCACAGATCATTCTGCAGCTCCCTCTCCACCTTCCATCTCTCTCTCTCTCTCCACCTCTCACTTCACAGATCATTCTGCAGCTCCCTCTCCACCTTCCATCTCTCTCTCTCTCTCTCTCCACCTCTCACTTCACAGATCATTCTGCAGCTCCCTCTCCACCTTCCATCTCTCTCTCTCTCTCTCCACCTCTCACTTCACAGATCATTCTGCAGCTCCCTCTCCACCTTCCAACTCTCTCTCTCTCTCTCCACCTCTCACTTCACAGATCATTCTGCAGCTCCCTCTCCACCTTCCATCTCTCTCTCTCTCTCTCCACCTCTCACTTCACAGATCATTCTGCAGCTCCCTCTCCACCTTCCATCTCTCTCTCTCTCTCTCCACCTCTCACTTCACGAG
>NC_142954.1:1992977-2002977 GCF_046866305.1 Octopus bimaculoides
CTTCCATCTCTCTCTCTCTCTCTCCACCTCTCACTTCACAGATCATTCTGCAGCTCCCTCTCCACCTTCCATCTCTCTCTCTCTCTCTCTCCACCTCTCACTTCACAGATCATTCTGCAGCTCCCTCTCCACCTTCAAACTCTCTCTCTCTCTCTCCACCTCTCACTTCACAGATCATTCTGCAGCTCCCTCTCCACCTTCCATCTCTCTCTCTCTCTCTCCACCTCTCACTTCACAGATCATTCTGCAGCTCCCTCTCCACCTTCCATCTCTCTCTCTCTCTCTCCACCTCTCACTTCACAGATCATTCTGCAGCTCCCTCTCCACCTTCAACCTCTCTCTCTCTCTCCACCTCTCACTTCACAGATCATTCTGCAGCTCCCTCTCCACCTTCCATCTCTCTCTCTCTCTCTCCACCTCTCACTTCACAGATCATTCTGCAGCTCCCTCTCCACCTTCAAACTCTCTCTCTCTCTCTCTCCACCTCTCACTTCACAGATCATTCTGCAGCTCCCTCTCCACCTTCCATCTCTCTCTCTCTCTCTCCACCTCTCACTTCACAGATCATTCTGCAGCTCCCTCTCCACCTTCAAACTCTCTCTCTCTCTCTCCACCTCTCACTTCACAGATCATTCTGCAGCTCCCTCTCCACCTTCCATCTCTCTCTCTCTCTCTCCACCTCTCACTTCACAGATCATTCTGCAGCTCCCTCTCCACCTTCCATCTCTCTCTCTCTCTCTCCACCTCTCACTTCACAGATCATTCTGCAGCTCCCTCTCCACCTTCAACTCTCTCTCTCTCTCTCCACCTCTCACTTCACAGATCATTCTGCAGCTCCCTCTCCACCTTCCATCTCTCTCTCTCTCTCTCTCCACCTCTCACTTCACAGATCATTCTGCAGCTCCCTCTCCACCTTCCATCTCTCTCTCTCTCTCTCCACCTCTCACTTCACAGATCATTCTGCAGCTCCCTCTCCACCTTCAAACTCTCTCTCTCTCTCTCCACCTCTCACTTCACAGATCATTCTGCAGCTCCCTCTCCACCTTCCATCTCTCTCTCTCTCTCTCCACCTCTCACTTCACAGATCATTCTGCAGCTCCCTCTCCACCTTCAAACTCTCTCTCTCTCTCTCTCCACCTCTCACTTCACAGATCATTCTGCAGCTCCCTCTCCACCTTCCATCTCTCTCTCTCTCTCTCTCCACCTCTCACTTCACAGATCATTCTGCAGCTCCCTCTCCACCTTCCATCTCTCTCTCTCTCTCTCCACCTCTCACTTCACAGATCATTCTGCAGCTCCCTCTCCACCTTCAAACTCTCTCTCTCTCTCTCCACCTCTCACTTCACAGATCATTCTGCAGCTCCCTCTCCACCTTCCATCTCTCTCTCTCTCTCTCCACCTCTCACTTCACAGATCATTCTGCAGCTCCCTCTCCACCTTCCATCTCTCTCTCTCTCTCTCCACCTCTCACTTCACAGATCATTCTGCAGCTCCCTCTCCACCTTCCATCTCTCTCTCTCTCTCTCCACCTCTCACTTCACAGATCATTCTGCAGCTCCCTCTCCACCTTCAAACTCTCTCTCTCTCTCTCTCCACCTCTCACTTCACAGATCATTCTGCAGCTCCCTCTCCACCTTCCATCTCTCTCTCTCTCTCTCTCCACCTCTCACTTCACAGATCATTCTGCAGCTCCCTCTCCACCTTCCATCTCTCTCTCTCTCTCTCCACCTCTCACTTCACAGATCATTCTGCAGCTCCCTCTCCACCTTCAAACTCTCTCTCTCTCTCTCCACCTCTCACTTCACAGATCATTCTGCAGCTCCCTCTCCACCTTCCATCTCTCTCTCTCTCTCTCCACCTCTCACTTCACAGATCATTCTGCAGCTCCCTCTCCACCTTCCATCTCTCTCTCTCTCTCTCCACCTCTCACTTCACAGATCATTCTGCAGCTCCCTCTCCACCTTCCATCTCTCTCTCTCTCTCTCCACCTCTCACTTCACAGATCATTCTGCAGCTCCCTCTCCACCTTCCATCTCTCTCTCTCTCTCTCCACCTCTCACTTCACAGATCATTCTGCAGCTCCCTCTCCACCTTCCATCTCTCTCTCTCTCTCTCCACCTCTCACTTCACAGATCATTCTGCAGCTCCCTCTCCACCTTCAAACTCTCTCTCTCTCTCTCTCCACCTCTCACTTCACAGATCATTCTGCAGCTCCCTCTCCACCTTCCATCTCTCTCTCTCTCTCCACCTCTCACTTCACAGATCATTCTGCAGCTCCCTCTCCACCTTCAAACTCTCTCTCTCTCTCTCCACCTCTCACTTCACAGATCATTCTGCAGCTCCCTCTCCACCTTCCATCTCTCTCTCTCTCTCTCCACCTCTCACTTCACAGATCATTCTGCAGCTCCCTCTCCACCTTCCATCTCTCTCTCTCTCTCTCCACCTCTCACTTCACAGATCATTCTGCAGCTCCCTCTCCACCTTCAAACTCTCTCTATCTCTCTCCACCTCTCACTTCACAGATCATTCTGCAGCTCCCTCTCCACCTTCCATCTCTCTCTCTCTCTCTCCACCTCTCACTTCACAGATCATTCTGCAGCTCCCTCTCCACCTTCAAACTCTCTCTATCTCTCTCCACCTCTCACTTCACAGATCATTCTGCAGCTCCCTCTCCACCTTCCATCTCTCTCTCTCTCTCTCCACCTCTCACTTCACAGATCATTCTGCAGCTCCCTCTCCACCTTCCATCTCTCTCTCTCTCTCTCCACCTCTCACTTCACAGATCATTCTGCAGCTCCCTCTCCACCTTCCATCTCTCTCTCTCTCTCCCCACCTCTCACTTCACAGATCATTCTGCAGCTCCCTCTCGACCTTCAAACTCTCTCTCTCTCTCTCCACCTCTCACTTCACAGATCATTCTGCAGCTCCCTCTCCACCTTCCATCTCTCTCTCTCTCTCTCCACCTCTCACTTCACAGATCATTCTGCAGCTCCCTCTCCACCTTCCATCTCTCTCTCTCTCTCTCCACCTCTCACTTCACAGATCATTCTGCAGCTCCCTCTCCACCTTCCATCTCTCTCTCTCTCTCCACCTCTCACTTCACAGATCATTCTGCAGCTCCCTCTCCACCTTCCATCTCTCTCTCCACCTCTCACTTCACAGATCATTCTGCAGCTCCCTCTCCACCTTCCATCTCTCTCTCTCTCTCTCCACCTCTCACTTCACAGATCATTCTGCAGCTCCCTCTCCACCTTCAAACTCTCTCTCTCTCTCTCTCTCCACCTCTCACTTCACAGATCATTCTGCAGCTCCCTCTCCACCTTCCATCTCTCTCTCTCTCTCCACCTCTCACTTCACAGATCATTCTGCAGCTCCCTCTCCACCTTCCATCTCTCTCTCTCTCTCCACCTCTCACTTCACAGATCATTCTGCAGCTCCCTCTCCACCTTCCATCTCTCTCTCTCTCTCTCTCCACCTCTCACTTCACAGATCATTCTGCAGCTCCCTCTCCACCTTCCATCTCTCTCTCTCTCTCTCTCCACCTCTCACTTCACAGATCATTCTGCAGCTCCCTCTCCACCTTCCATCTCTCTCTCCACCTCTCACTTCACAGATCATTCTGCAGCTCCCTCTCCACCTTCCATCTCTCTCTCTCTCTCTCCACCTCTCACTTCACAGATCATTCTGCAGCTCCCTCTCCACCTTCAAACTCTCTCACTCTCTCTCCACCTCTCACTTCACAGATCATTCTGCAGCTCCCTCTCCACCTTCCATCTCTCTCTCTCTCTCTCCACCTCTCACTTCACAGATCATTCTGCAGCTCCCTCTCCACCTTCCATCTCTCTCTCTCTCTCTCCACCTCTCACTTCACAGATCATTCTGCAGCTCCCTCTCCACCTTCCATCTCTCTCTCTCTCTCTCCACCTCTCACTTCACAGATCATTCTGCAGCTCCCTCTCCACCTTCCATCTCTCTCTCCACCTCTCACTTCACAGATCATTCTGCAGCTCCCTCTCCACCTTCCATCTCTCTCTCTCTCTCCACCTCTCACTTCACAGATCATTCTGCAGCTCCCTCTCCACCTTCAAACTCTCTCACTCTCTCTCCACCTCTCACTTCACAGATCATTCTGCAGCTCCCTCTCCACCTTCCATCTCTCTCTCTCTCTCTCCACCTCTCACTTCACAGATCATTCTGCAGCTCCCTCTCCACCTTCAAACTCTCTCTCTCTCTCTCTCCACCTCTCACTTCACAGATCATTCTGCAGCTCCCTCTCCACCTTCCATCTCTCTCTCTCTCTCCACCTCTCACTTCACAGATCATTCTGCAGCTCCCTCTCCACCTTCCATCTCTCTCTCTCTCTCTCCACCTCTCACTTCACAGATCATTCTGCAGCTCCCTCTCCACCTTCCATCTCTCTCTCTCTCTCCACCTCTCACTTCACAGATCATTCTGCAGCTCCCTCTCCACCTTCCATCTCTCTCTCTCTCTCTCACCTCTCACTTCACAGATCATTCTGCAGCTCCCTCTCCACCTTCCATCTCTCTCTCTCTCTCTCCACCTCTCACTTCACAGATCATTCTGCAGCTCCCTCTCCACCTTCAAACTCTCTCTCTCTCTCTCCACCTCTCACTTCACAGATCATTCTGCAGCTCCCTCTCCACCTTCCATCTCTCTCTCTTTCTCTCCACCTCTCACTTCACAGATCATTCTGCAGCTCCCTCTCCACCTTCCATCTCTCTCTCTCTCTCTCCACCTCTCACTTCACAGATCATTCTGCAGCTCCCTCTCCACCTTCCATCTCTCTCTCTCTCTCTCCACCTCTCACTTCACAGATCATTCTGCAGCTCCCTCTCCACCTTCCATCTCTCTCTCTCTCTCTCCACCTCTCACTTCACAGATCATTCTGCAGCTCCCTCTCCACCTTCCATCTCTCTCTCTCTCTCACTTCACCTCCCACCTCTCTCTCTCTCCACATCAGTCTGCAGATTTCTCTCGCCTCGTCCAGACGTATTTGTTCCTCGCTCAAAATTCTGACATTCAAAATTGCTCAAGCTAAGTGGCAACAATTGATACCATTTGAAAACTTTTTTTTTGCACCTAAGGCCTTATTAATACATCCACGGATCGATATATATCCAGTGATTTTTGAACGTATGCAAAAGATATTGTTTCAATAGACTTTAGCTTGTTTCACACAAAACACTAAAAAGGTTTTTGTTTGTCCAGACATTGTTACCGTTCATTATTTCTAACTTCAGCTTCTGTTTATTATCACCAACTGTCATCTAGGAAAAATGTTTCCAACATATTTCTTTATAATCGTCATGTATGAAGATCGTAAGGTCTTTCTATAAAATATCATTGAAAAAAATCCCTATTTTCCGAAAGGAAAAGCTCGAATTTTACGAAATTCTCTCTCTGCCCTCTAGGAAAAAATTTTCAAAGTTATTTCTTTATAATCGTCATGTATGGAGATCGTAAGGTATTTCTATAAAATATCATTGAAAAAAACTCCCCTATAATCAGGAAAGTTACGACGGAAAAATCAAGGGTCATGTGAAAATTTCATTCCCCATACTGCTGGAAAAGACTTTCCTGAGAAATTCTTTTAGAATTGTAGTGTACACCGATTGAAAGGTATTTCTATAAAATTTCAATGAAAAAATCCCCCCTATTTTGGCTAACTACATTCAAAAAATGTACCTGCATATAGAGGTATGTATAGGTTATTTTCAAAATATAATTTCTGAAATTCAATGTGGTAGCATATGATCTGTTTGAGAATGTTTTCTGTTTTATCTTTACATATATACCACCGCTTCGTCACTTCATGGGAGAAAACTTCTGAAACTATATATATGTTATATATATGGGTAGTGGGTAGTGATTTTCTTGACTACCTCAGGGCGTGACGACCCTGCCTGACAGTACCTGGAATGGGCCCCCATCCGGGGTTACGGAAAGAAGACACCCTTCAAAGAAGGTGCTAAGCGTAATGCTCTGCACTCCTTTGGACTACATCAGGAAGGTTCAGAGAAGAATCCTGAGGATTGGACTCCAAGGCCTGTGAAAAGCTGGAGTGGAAACTTCGGTAACCACACTAGATTATTTTATGCACAACTCCATTGCCTCCCAAGACAAAAGGATGCCAACAACATTATATGCAAACAATGGACCACATACAGAGGTATGTATAGATTATTTTCAAAACATAATTTCTGAAATTCAATGTGGTAGAATGTGATCTGTTTGAGAATGTTTTCTGACACACGGTTTCTGTTTTATCTTTACATATATTCCACCGCTTTGTCACTTCATGGGAGAAAACTTGTAATATATGTATTAGGAATGGCTGCCTATATGCAAACAATAGACCACATACAGAGGTATGTATAGATTATTGGAAATGCTCGTATCATGTAAATTTCTCAAAGTCTATTTCCTACCCAGGTGGGACATTTCGGTCATGAATTTCTTTATAATCGTAATGTATACAGATTGAAAGGTATTTCTATAAAATTTCAATGAAAAAAACCCCCTATTTTCATAAATATGAGGAGCGAAATGCTTGTATTATGTGAATTTCTCAAAGTCTATTTCCGAGGAGCGTTACCCGTTCAGGATAGGGAAAGCATCCTGCATGCTGTTGTTCAGTGCCTGGAAGTGTGGGCTTATGCAGAACATCTGCTGTCAAGTTCGAGAAGAGTACAGCTGTCATCCATGTCAATCGTAAGAAGGTAAGAAATGTTTTCTTGCAGTAGTGCATTGTGGTTTGTCAGTCTTGGTTTTCAATTGATGTTAGACAATCCATTCTCCATCACTGTGATACATTTAAAAACAAAGAGGTCGATTTCATTGCGTATGAAATGCTCATTGCAAATATTGATTTATTGTGTTAAGCGGAACTCTTAATGATCCCACACTGTTATGACAATCAGATCCAATTTGGTCATCAACATCAGTAGGTCGACCAGAATGTTGGTCACCTTTGAGTGAAAAACTTCCAGAATGCAATGTTTTAAACCATTTCTAACATTTGCATTCTGTTAAGCAATAAACACCATAAACCTCAAATATCTCTTTGTGAGCCTCAGCAACTTCCTTGCTCTTACAGAAATAAAGAAAACAAAATATGGCGAAAATGTTTGTTTTTGCACTCCATGTTAAAATTGACAATGAACTGTAAATAAAACTACAATTTAATCCTAAAATAAGCTAAAAGTAATGACTATCAAATACCAAAAGGAAAAATCTCAACATAGACAAAAGTCATAAAAAAAAATTGTAACTATGGATTTGTGAAAAACAAAATTACTTTCTTTCCAACCCAATAAATCCAAATTGTCATTTTGAAGTATATATGCAGATTCCACTACTCCAAAGTTGTATGTAGATGTTATACTTGTGTTCGGTATGCCTTAAGAATTGAAAAACAGAAGAGGAGATTGAAAAAAAACAAAGGTTTTGGTATTATTTATTCACCATTACATGTTTCATTTCTTAACAGGAATTACACAATTTTATATATACAGGAAGGAAACATGTCACATATCTCCCATCAGAAATTATTCATATATACATCAAGTTTAAAGAGTCACACGCATGTGACATCCATCAAAATAGAGCAAAACACGATAAACCGTTGAATAGTTCAGCTCAAGATCAAAGCGCTGAAATGCAAAGAAAGAACAGTTCACCAGCATCACATCTATATGAGGTTTGTTGGTGAAAAGCAGATATTCATTCAAACAGGCTATAAAAACAGTAAGACACAATATAGTCTTAACTCCCCACCTGACTGATGACAACGCTGGAATTTATCAGTATACATGTGTGTACTTGACTAATATGTTCTCACACCAAAGCTGGAAAATCATAGTAATTGCATACTGAGGCATGCAGGACCGTCATACAGTCGTCAGCAAATACTGTCAATGGCCGGGTGGGAAGATTTGTTTTCCATGTACCGAAAAAGCAAAACTGATGCATATGACAGGTATGTAAAACATAGTTCGGCCTATCTTCTGCTCAGTCGCACACCAACCGTTCATTTTCACACTGTATGAATCATTTTCGGAGTTTTCTCATAGAAAATATGAAATTTTTTCCCCATATTTTCCCACATGGATTGAACAAAAAAAGTTAAAAATTAGGGGGAGGCAGAAAGAGATTTGAAATTTTAAAAGTGTGGAATTTTGCATATTCGAAATCTCCATCGTTGAAAGCCTAGGAATCTGCTGAGAAAAAATAAATAGAATCCAAAAGCTTAGTTCTGAGAGGTGGGTGGGGTTGACTCCACCAGTTCCATCTTGTAACTTACGATGTATTGATTGCAGCAGGCATGGAACACTACTTAGTTCCTTAAATATTGGTAACTATCAGAAACACAAGAAACATAGTTTTATAGCAGCAAATAGAATGGTTTTCACCACTCACACTTTGCACAAAATGTTTCTCGTTTTGTCACTCTTTCCCAAAACGCCAATTAAAATACTAATCAGAATTGCAAACAAAAATGTGGTGCAGACACAAATTTTGTCTATACAACTGAAGGTTGATGGCCTGACAGGGAGTGCTTCAATTTCAATAGAGCGAGGGTCATGTCGCACACAGTAAGATTTCAGGACAGTACACAGTGTCGGCAGAAATGGATATAAAAAAAAATAACCAGGCAGGTGTAACACATCTAAAGACAGGGATACACCGAAAAAATATAAGCAGAAATGAAATCAATTTAACCCTTTAGCATTTAAACTGGCCATAAGTATTTTGCCTATTCTACGTTCAAACTGGCCTGATCTGGTCTCTCACACCAACCCTACAATATCGTTTTAAAAATTAACAGCTACCTCATCAAAATCTCATAGCTACGAGAGAATGCATGATTAGTTCAAAACAATGTGGAGAAAAAAAGCATTAATTATGGTAGAATAATGTGAACACTAAAGGGTTAAATGAGGAACATTAAACTTAAAATGCACTGTAAAATAAAAGATCGCCCTCCACGAATATATACAATTGAGATTTTAAAATTTTGCAATACCCTCTAACAGCTTTTCAAAAAGATCGCAACATTTGTACCTTCTGCGCCACATAATTTCACAGAGACCAGAGTCAATCATAGCACTCCGCTTAACGCAGGCCCAAGTGCCTTCCTGAACACTGTGCTTCACTGTTTTATTGAGAAGATTATAACCCTCAATCTCTGGAATATGAGAGTAAGATCTCCACAGGTCACTAACGACTGTGGTTCCGGGGAGAACCGAATGGCGGATGCATTCTTCGAGTGTGTCGCGATTCCGACATGTTACTGCATACAGAAAAACTTGCTTGGTCCCGCGACACACTCCTTTATAAACCCACTGGTGAGGCAGCACACTTGCACGATTACACTTTCTCCTTGAGAAGACTGTCTCGTCTATCTCGACAATCTTCCCAGGACCACCTATCTGAACTGGGTTGAGGAGTAAGTCCTCTGCACAGACTTCTCTCACATAGCTGCTGTAATCAACAGCTGTCGTGTGACTCATCCCCAGTTCTTCAGCACAAAAACGAACTGTAGTCAGTTTCTGGACCCAAGAGTACAAGAAAAGGAGTACAGTTCGCAGAGGTAGTGTGGTACCTTCCAGCCATGTACCTTTCCTAACAGATACAGACTCGCTACAGCCTTTCCGAGAGCAGCGCCAGCGAACGTTCCCAGCCAGCACTTTCCTTCTCATGAAATGTCCAATTTTACAGATTTTCATTGAAGGTATCACACCCTTTTCTGTAAAGAAAGCTGCCGCATCTGTTTCGGTCTGAATCGTGTCGAACAATTTCATGAGGGTATACGATGTAGCTGCAGCCATACTTCCCAATACAACAGTGGTGAAAATGCAAATGTACAGAGGCGATTGAAAAGCAAGCAACGCGTGTAGTATGCAACACAGGTAGCAAACAGAAATAAAATACAACAGACTGGTGAAAATAATCACAAAATTAACACGGGCCAATGTAC